>NC_088929.1:18562500-18862500 GCF_038396675.1 Hydra vulgaris
CTTCAGTTCTAAATGTCTATATGCTATTGAAAGAATAACTAACTTTGGGGTCAGGTACCAACTATGATGGACCAAGCTTGCATGGAACAGCTTTCCCAGAGAACCATACTTGGATATATATAGCTTATTGCCCATCATTTCATAAGCTAGCTTAAAAGCATCTAAATTATGTAATGGAGCCTGGGCCGCCAGAGGAGACTTTAAAAAGTATGCCCCATAAAATTTGACAATAAAGTCAGTTGACAGTTTGAGCATATCTTTCTTACTTTTATTCAACTTTAAATTAATCTTTTAAGTCAGCTGCATTGTAAGCAAGTATAGACAATCAGCCATTAACCTTGCTTGATTGTGGACACTTGGTTGTTTGAACTGGAAACCAAGTACATGGCCACCAAGGTAAATGACTATTAGCTCACAAAGAACTTTATAACTCCCCTTTAAAAGCAATCTTGTTTTAGGGTTGTTATGCAGAAGTTCTTAGTATCTAATACCCTTCTATGAAAATCAGTACCTACTATATACTCCTCTCTTCCATCATTGAAAAAAAGCCACTGATCGACATTATTTGCCTTTTCTCTTATTTCTGGCCAGATTTTTGGAAAATCTTTATATATTGCATGTGATGGAGATTTTGTTGAACCTTGAATATAATCTATTGTATGGGAAGTTTGCCTTCCAGATGTATGGTGCCTTAAAAGATAAATTTTGAAAAGATACAAATGTACAAATTTTGCAACAGTTTTGTGTAACAAACTTTTAAATTTTTTTATCAAAATATTTAATTACTAACATAGCAGCCATAGCGCAGTTCTTTTAAGCTCATGATCCACCAGGAACTTATTTGCACCCTTGTATTTTCCAGTATTAGAGGCTGTTGTATCTGCACTACAACCGATGATCTGGTCAGTGAGCTTATAATACTCTAAAATGTTCTGAATAGCTATAGCTTGATCCTGTCCTTTAGATGGCTCAATTTCTAGAACTCCTAGCAAGAAATCTAAGGGTTCATTGACCTGAGGGGATGACATACTGAGAGCTAGCCTTTCTACATTTTCAGACATTTTTTTTTAGTTCAATATTTAGTGTTTGACCAGTTTTGTATCAAAATGAATGATGACCTTTAAACTCCAAGCTTTGTCCAAATTTTCTTCTCTCACTATTCTAGCTTCATTTTCAATCATAATCTTTTTTTTTCTATGTAGATTCTTTTATACATGAAGTAGATAGATACATGTAGATTTATACAGGAACTGTATTAAGATTAACACCACCAATCTTGAAAAGTGAGTACAGAAGTGAAGTTTCAGCTTGAACACTGACTTTGTACCTAGTCACAAAAGGAACCCACTTGTGAAGAACATCATTTATTGAAAGCTCCATGTAAACTCTATCTTCACTGATCTTTTTTTTTTTTTTTGAATGGCTCAAATTCACTGTCGGAATCAGTGACACTCGTACCACAAGATAATTCTATCTCAAAATCTTTCATTCTTTCTACATCCTCTATAGATTTTTTCTTTGACATTTCTTGCTTTTCTTTTTTATGTTGTTCTTCTCTACGCATACTTTCTATCATATATAACATTCGCTTTTCCCTGTCTATGATTTTTTCTTAATAAGGTTTATCTTTCCCAGTGTCAAACTTAACAATTTCACCTTTGAATGCTCTCTTCAGGAACTCAATATCTTCTGTCTTTGCTTCCTTGTCTCCATTTTCGTCATCTCTTTTAAGTTTTAAGATGTTTAGTCTGTTTTATAAACAGGAAAAGTACAGTTTGCTTCTTTTATAAAACTCTCTGTTTTTTTTTATATTGCATTTCTTTGATCTTGTTTATTTCCATAAAGGTTCTAAGACTTTACAGTTTCTTGTAGCGTTCATAAGATTTCTCAAGCTTCTTCTTTACTACTTGTTCTGTATCCTGAAATCTTGAATCAAACCCACCCTTGTCCCAAACACTTAACAGTTCTCTCAGAATCCATACTCCAGTAAATTCTCACCTGTTACCTTTCTTACATTCCCCTCCAATGCAAAGCATAGATCTTGAGATTGTCTTTTGTGCACAGGATTTTGATTAATCTTACTTGACCTGAGCAAATATATTTGACGTCAAACTTCTCTCAGTGTGGGTAGGCTAAGCAAAATTCAAAAGGAAAGAAAAAGTCTTTACATATTTGTTTTAAAAGTTTTTTTTTACCTTCAAAAAGCTTTTTTAGTTGATTATTTTAATTAAATCTTAAAATAATACCTGTTTGGTGCAAATATATATAGTGGATGCTGAAGTATGTAGATTGTTCTTTTACACCTATTAGTTTTCTGTGGCTAAACTTATCTTGCCGGATGTACCTGAGGTTCCTGATTGACAATCCCTGCTAGTCCTAGGAGAGGTAATCTCATTGGAGAAGTACTTCTGCAACATGTATTTATCAAGCATCTCTCCTCTTTTCCCTTTCTTTAAGTACTCTGACCATTTCTAGTCCTTGGAGATTTATGAGGAAACCCATTATCATTGGCCATTATATATTTTAAGAAATTTTTTATATCTGAAAAGTATAATTAAAGGATCAGACAATATTTTACATAAAAGCAATTATTTGAATAGAGCATTAATGCCACTAAAACAATCACAAAATATTGCAAAAACAGCATATTTAAATCAAGACTTATTATTAAGATCTTACTTTATTCATCCAAGACATAGTATTTCAATTTTTGTATAAAAATCTCATTTAATGTCTCAAACAAGTTTAATTTACATTTTTAATTTACATTTGTTTATTTCTTATATTTATAGATTTTATGATGAAAATATCAATTACTTCTTTAAAATGTATAAAATAATGATGCATAAAATAATGGTTCCCACAGACATTTTCAACATCAAATGGAGAATCTAGCAGTAGTAAATGACAGGGCTGAGTGCCACATCAAACTTGTGCAGGATTTTGTGTTGTGTTGCGATCACAGAAAGGAGGGGGGGGGATTCAATGCAACCTTGCATATGAAAATACCTTATACGAGAACCCCTTGACTTGGAGACCTAAAATTTCTTTTTGGTATGTCCTGGGACTAAATAAGAGTGATTGAGATAGGGTGCATTCAAAAAATTTTTGGTCAGGTTAAAAGTAGGACACCCTACTCCTGCTGAAGTTTGTATATATACATACATACAAACATACATACATACATACATACATACATACATACATACATACATACATACATACATACATACATACATACATACATATAATATATACATATAATATATACATATATATATATATATATATATATATATATATATATATATATATATATATATATATATATATATATATATTTGTGTGTGTGTGTATATATATCCTTAGATAGTAGTTGTTTTTAAACTTGTTCTAGTCTGCTTTTTTAGAGTTTGATTTAAAACTACAGTTTATGAAAGAAACTTTTTCATAACCATGCTATATATTAGGGTGCAAACCATGCTATATATTAGGGTGATTCTGTTGCCCCATAATTTTTAAATTTGTGAGTTAACAAACCTGACTTTTTTTTGGTGAGGAGGTTAGTTTTAACTAAAAACTGTGCAAAATTTGAGTTTAATTGGACAATGTTTAGTGGTAGATTTAAATTAGAGAGTATACCATTTAGGACCAAAATTGAAGTTTTCTAATTTTTAGTATACTAATCTATAACAGTATGCAACAAAATTATTCATACTCCAAGCATATTACTAAACTTTGTTTTTATACTCTGACGTGTTTTTTTTTATTGCTATGAAAAAATAAGTATGTGTAAACATGATAATTAAGAATAATTCTGTAGTGATAATTAAGATGTTAAGTTATTATGTTTGGTTATATTAGTATAAAACATAAAAAGTGCAATTTTAAATATGACATAAGTATTCATACCTATTGAATTATTTAGTGCTGTAAGTTTGTTTTTTTTATTGTTTTTGCTGGCAAGTTATTTAATTTTGTTTGTCTACACTACAGACATAAAATTTTAAATATTTAAATAACTTCTTCTGTTTCATGTTAAAAGTTTTCCGAAATGCCTGAGACCAACGAATTTAGTGTTGACGTACGGCAAATGATTGTTGATGATCATGAAAGAGGCTTCGGGTATAGAAAATTTGCTGAAAAATATAATAAAAGCAAGGCAACAGTACAATCAATAATACAAAAATATAAAAAGACTGAAAGTGTGCAAAATAAAGCATGTTCAGGCCGTCCACAAAAACAACATCTCAAGAAGGTAGGCTTATTGTATGAGAAGTAAAGCAAGAGCCTGTTATTTCTGCCAGAGCTATTAAAGAGAAATTAAATGTGAACGTTTCTAAACAAACAATACAACGTAGACTTCACTCTGCAGGGTTTTATGAATCTCGCATTACAAATAAACCCTTTATTTTGAGAAAAAATAAAACTAAACGCCTTGTCTTTGCAAAAAAGTACTTTTCAAAGACACTAGGTTTCTGGAAATCAGTTTTATGGTCTGATGAAAGTAAATTCGAATTAAAGAATTCCAAAAAAAGACCAAATGTATGGAAAAGAAAAAGAAAACCCTTAGACAAAAAATCTGTAAAAGCAACCATCAAACACGGAGGTGGTAATAAACTTGTTTGGGGCTGTTTTAGTTATAACGGAGTTGGTAACTTAGTTCAAATTAAAGAAAAATTAACAGGAGCTGGATATGGAAATATTTTGCAAAACAACCTTATGCCCTTTGTCAATAAATTAGGATCAAGGATCAATTTGCCTTCCAACAAGACAATGCTTCAAAACATACCAGTAAAATTGCCAAAATATATTTAGAAGAAAATGAAATAGAATTGTTGGATTGGCCTGTGCAAAGTCCAAATATCAATCCAATTGAAAATTTGTGGCATTATTTGGATGGCAAAGTTAATAGGGATGAGCACAGTATCAACAAACAAAACTTCTTTTTAGTGTTGGAGGCAGCTTGGCATAATATTCCTCCAAACTATTTACAAAACTTAGTTGATAGTATTCCTTGTTGCTTGCAAGCAGTTATTGATGCCCAAGGACTTCATACTAAATATTAATTAACAAATAAAATAAAAAATTCTAATATACTAAATAAAACTTTGAGAGGTATGAATACTTTTAGCGCTTCCTAATATCTCAATTTTTAAATAGTTTTCACTTTTTTTAAAAACAAGATTTATTTTTTCAAATATTATAGTTAATATTGTTAATAATATAAAATTTCAGTTAAAATTATTTTAATCAATTTAGTTTTTGTTTTATTGCTACATCATTAACAATTAAATCTGTAAAAGAAAATTGTGTGTTCAATATAAAAAATTTAATCTATTAAATCAAAACTAGAAGAAATAGACAATTCAGTTAGAATTTGATATACCATCTGTTTGGTTTTAATTCCTTTTTTCTTTAGTTGTATAACATATTTCTGTTGTTTTCTACAACTTGCATAATGTTCTGGAATGTATTTTGGAGAAACAAGTTAAGCGCAGTACTACCAGGGACATGGTGGGGATCAAACTTGGAACTACCTTTACACCACTACCGCATAACATAATATATTTATGTATAGATATATATATGGGCAGTTCTATTTTTAATTTACACAACAATTTTATCAACACACGCAACAACTTATGCCTATTTAATCTGTAAATTAAACTTTTAGCTATTTTGTATGAAAGCTGTTAGTCTAAAGAACAAAATAAGCTAAAAAGTTTCAAGTCTGGTCTAAAGAGGGCAAACTTATTACTGAAAAAGCCACGTAAGTTACGTTACACTGAAAAAAAGGTAAAAAAATTGCTTCAACTTTTAGGTCAGATTTCTGCAAATCAGTAAAGCGGTTTGTATTAGAAACTTTCACAAGGTGTTGAGAATTCTATACCAATTTAAAAAATATATAAAATTTATCAGAGGTGACTGGCTAAGGAAAATAAAATGATTTTTTTGATTCTATATATTTAACTTATGTTAAACTTATGTTATATTATGTTAACTTATGTTATATTTTACGTTACCAAGTTATATCATGGATTTTTTATATTTATTATTAAGAGTTAGTGTTACGTAACAAAAGAATTGCAAAAGTATTGAATTCATTCATTAAAAATAATTAACAAAGGAAATTTTAAAAAACTTGGTTGACAATTTACTGTGCAAAAGATAATTAAAATAAATTAATGTTTAGAGGTTGCTCAATGGCTTTTTAGTTTTACAATAATAACATTACGCCTTAATTTCCTAATTTTATCCATGTTCAATTTAGATAAAATATTAAACAAATTTGATGTACCATTGTCTTTTATGAGCTAACTTCTTTGGTCATGTGACAAGCAGCCATCTTGTCATCTGATGTTTTTGATTGAAAAACATTTTCATTAATTGTAATTTTTTGCTTAACAACTGAAATATTTAAAGATTTTGAGGTTCTTATTTATTTTAATCCTATAAAATAATAATTATAGCTGTTATGCCAATATCTTGTTTTTTAGTGCTAATTATGATTGGGTGACTTAACTTACTTTAGTGTTTGTAGTTTTGTAATACTTATGATTTCATCACATTCATATTGAAATATTGATCACATATTTTAAATTATGTTTACAAATTAATATTTTATTTCTCAAGTTGAGTTTAATTTGGTATCATTTAATTTTAGCTTGTTGCTGAAAATGAGTGAAAAGATAAGTTCTTCAAATTTTCCTTTGACACCTAATCGAACTGCAATATGGTTGATTGGTCAACCTGAGAAGAACCTACCAAACAATGTCCTTCCAATGATGGTTGATGTGTTAAGGACGTTTTTCCACTATCACAAAGCATTGAAACAAACGGTTCCAGCCAGTGCAAAAGCATCTAATGGTTTTGCTCAGATCTGGAAAAAAGCCAAAATTCCAATGACTTGCCAGCCTCATGTTGTATCAAAAGTGAAAGCATGTGTTGATGAATATAATTTAATTAAAAAGAATAAAGGAAGAGCTAGTAAGTCACAGATTGCTAGAGAGAAAGATTTTAGTATCAAATTAGATTTACTGTTTGACATTTCACACAAGGATGCAAATACGCTAATTAAAATTGATGAAGATAAAATATTTCTGGAAGACCAAAAGAATGCTCGTATGATGAAGATGGCTGGAGAAGATGTAAAATTATCTCAACAAGAAAAGCAAACAGCAGAGCGTCAACAAGCAGAAACAAAGCAGAATGAGAAAGAGAGAAGACAAAAAGCAAATGCTGTCCTTACCCCTAGCTGTAGCCACTTTAGTCTTGATTGCGATAGTGATAGCAAAGCAACAGAAGTCAGTGACATTCCTGATGACAATGATGATTATGAAATAGAAATTCCGGTTTATCACAAAAAACTAGTAACCCAATCAACTGACTGTGAACAAAGTCCTAAAAATAAAAAGCCACATATTCTCAATGAAATTTTGTCTTCTCCAGATGTATCATCCACACTTGATCGAATCAATTTATCTGACCAAATATTCACTATATTGGCAGCTGCAATTGCTCGAGCAAGTGGAGAGGACCTCCAAAGTACACCATTATCAAGATCAACAGTCTGCCGCAAACGCATCATGCACCGTTCATTAACTGAAAATCATATTCGGCAGAATTTTATGTCAAGTGAGAAACAACATATGGTCGTCCACTGGGATGGTAAGATGATGAGAGACATCACCAACTATGAAAATCCAAAGTCCAATGTTGATAGAATTGCTTTTGATGTGACTGGTCGTAATCTGGAAAAAAACTGGGTATTGTAAAGATATCATCTGGCACTGGACTGGCACAAGCAAAAGCAACCTTCCAGTTACTGACCATATGGAATGTTGCAAATTATATTGTCGGTATGTGTTTTGACACAACAGCGTCAAACAAGGGTTCCAAAAATGGTGCGTGCATCTTGCTAGAGAAGTTGATGGAGAAAAATCTTCTCTACTTTGCTTGCCGTCATCATATGCATGAAGTAATTATTGGGGAAATATACTCAGTTTTGCTTGGACCCAGCTTGGGCCCAACATTTGAACAGTTTCAGAAGTGTTGGCCAAGCATAAATCAAGCCAATTATGCTCCATTAGATGGCGCCCATCTTGCTGAACCACAGCTTCAGCAACTTAAATCAGAAGCTGGCTGCTTTCTGCAGCCTTTCTTATCAGATGACTCTTTGTACTTACCAAGAGAAGAATACAAAGAGATGATCGAGCTGTGCCTTTTAATTTTGGGTTTTCTGTTATCAGACTATGCCACCAAGAAGTATCGCTTTCGCATGCCGGGAGCTTATCACATGGCTAGATGGATGGCTAAAGTCATCTATTGTATGAAAATATACCTCTTAAGAAATGAATTCAAGCTGACTATGAAAGAACAGAACAACTTGTGCGAATTTTGTATTGTTGCTGCTCATATCTATGTACCAGCATGGATTGCCTGTCCAATTGCAAGTGATGCTCCAGCAAATGACCTGATGCTCTTCACAAGAATTAAACAATATTCTGAGATTAACAAGGTCATTTCAAATGCTGCTTTGAAGAAGCTTCAAAATCACACTTGGTACCTTGGGTCAGAAATGATTCCACTTTCATTATTTTCTGACAGGGTTTGTGACACAGGAAAAAAGTTGATTGTTGAAGCTATGATTCAAAGTGGAGCTGATTGGAGTGTCAGGGGTATAAAGTGTCCAGCAGCAGAATTAAACAAGTTGGAAAAGAGGCAACTTCATGAGCTTGTTACATCATCATCAACTGCTGCTTTGCAGTCACTTGGTCTCGATGTAACCATTTTATCTGGAACCGATCTAAAGACCTGGGAGGAAATTGCTGAATTTCATTATACTAAAGCAATTGTTAAATTTGTAAAAGTTATCAATGACACTGCTGAGCGTTCTGTTGCTCTTATGAGCACATTTAATCAATCCATCACAACAACTGAATCTGAAATGCAGAAACTAATACAAGTTGTTGAGGACAACAGAAAACGCATTCCAGATTGCCGCATAAGCATCTTAATGATATATGCCACTGTTGCTACAGACTAAACTTTTGATCTTGTAAATAGTGCAACATTTGAATGTTATTTGCATTATTTAAGGAATTTTTTGAAAATGATTAATTGTACATTATAGCTATAACTCAAGTTTTTTAAATATTGTTGTTTTGGCGAATGCTTTTAATACAGTAAATTTTTATTTTCCTTGAGCAACCTCTAAATATTATCCAAAACACCTAAGATTTTGCACAGAAGTTTTTTTCAATCAAAGAAACAATATATAAAACTGTGTAACATTTAATTCAAAAAAAATTTTTTTGGACACCTTTAATATATATATATATATATATATATATATATATATATATATATATATATATATATATATATATATATATATATATATATATATATATATATATATATATATATATATACATGTATATATATATATATATATATATATATATTAGGCTGTCTATATTATATATATATATATATATATATATATATATATATATATATATACATATATAGATATATATATAATATATATAAATATATATATATATTATATATATATATATATATATATATATATATATATATATATATATATATATATATATATTAGGCTGTCTATATTATATATACATATATACACATATATATATATATATATATATATATATATATAATATATATATATATAATATATATATATATATATATATATATTTATATATGTATATATATATATATATATATATTAGGCTGTCCCAAAGAAAGTTTTTTTTTTTTAAATGTTTGCTCCCACCCTCTAAAACATTTTTTTTTTATTTTGGAAAAAAGAAATTTTTTTAAAGTATATTATGTTGGTTCTCAAAAGAAGTAAATTTTATAAAAATTTTAAAAATAATCATCATTTTATAAAAAAATTATTATTTTAAATTTCACTGCCTAAAAAATTACATTTCACCCCCAAAAAAATTTTTTTTTTGAAAATTTTTCAATTCCAGTATTATTTAATTATATAGAACACATTTAGAGAATGGGAGCAGACTTTTTAAAAAATATATATATTTGGGATATCCTAATATATATTTATATATGTAAAAATAAAAAAAAGGGTGATAACTTAGGTCTTTATGATGTGTTGATTAAAAAAATAAATAAAATTTAATATTAAAAAAAATGTTGCACTTACCCGGCACATTGCAATAGCGAACGGGGTAAGTTGCAATACTATAATTTGAAACTTCAAATCTTGCAAAGAACTCAAAAAAAAAGTAGTTTGTTTTAGCTCACAAATTTTCTACTTATAATAAAGAAAATTAAAAAAGACAGATGTTATTTGTAGACTTGATAAAAAGACCATAGTAATTTTTTATTTTACCTCTCATTATTTTAAGTTGTTCATATACCTTTTAGTTTTTAGTAAAACCAAATAAAAACTTCCAAAATATCAGACAGGAACCTCAAAACTAGAACTTTGAATGTTATTGCTGCATCATTTACACCATTCACAAGACTTAATTTTAGTTTTGAGGTTCTTGTCTAATATTTTGACTATAACTAATAATGTTTTTGTTTTGCCAAAATCAAAATAATGCTGCCTGTAAATAATAAAACTCTGAGGCAATCGATCTCTTTGTTCTGGATCACTGGTTATAATGGTTGCAAATTCTGAAATTAGTCTCACTCCTTTCTCTACAGAATTGTGTTAAACTTTTGTTTGTATAAATGCTTCATGCCAACCACCAAGCTTGGTGACAGCTTATGGTTTAAGAAAGTGTATCTTCTACATTGGAGTTTGCCCAAATGTTATGAGTATTCTCAGCAAATTCACAATAGTCATCTCTTGGAAATGATACAGCATTAGATTCCAGTTTTAAATTCAACAAAGAATTTATTCTCTGGACTAAAAATGATTCTAAATAGCTTCTATATAATCATTATAAAAAATTACAATATTTTAGAAAGTTACAACAGCGTTGATAACTATATAACCATTCTTTTGATTTTTTACATGTTTTCAGACATCACATCATAGAAAACTTCAAAACCTGTATGTATGTATGTATGTATGTAAAGATTGAAGGTTTTAAATATTTAAAAAAAAACATTTTAATTTTTTTTGAAGACTTGGTTTTTAATTAAAAATTTTCAACTTTAATTTAAGTTTAATTCTTAGCTTGGGGACATTTTGAAATATGGATTGCAAGATCTGATGAATTCAGAAGACAGGTAAATAAAAAAGTTTCTTTTTTTTTTCTTATTTTCAAAATGATTTTAATAAAATATTTATTTTGAAATTTTAATATATATTTATTTTACTTTGCCAAAAACAAACTTTAAAAATGTTGGGAGAGTTTAGCAATTAATAGTAAATCGATAAAATACAAATAGTTTAATAAGTGACAGTTAAATTTTTGTATTTAAATTAAAAGTTACAAAAAAGAGAAAGTCTTACATTATAACTATACAAAGAATGTTTCAAAATAAATAGTTGATGTTTTAAAATATTGAGAACAATCAACTGAAAAAATGCATTTAATGTTTGGATTAATGTTTTTTAGTTTTTTTTTGTTTTGTTTTTAAATAAAAAAATTTTTATTAAATAGATAACAATAAAATAGTATAATCAAATAATTTATTTTCCAAGTCAGAGGGGCCCTCAGTTTGAAAAACAATTGTTGAATGGAGTTATGTAATATAGCCGATAAAAAAGTTTTTATTTTATATTTATCAAAGTTGTGAATTAATAGTTGTATTGTTTATGTGATACTGAAATTTAAAAAGAAAGCTGAAAACCTAAATCTTCTTTTTAGTTTGTATGAGAAAATTGATTTCGAAAAGTAAGTGTTTATCTCTGTAAGAAAAAATTTATTTGTTTCTATAATTAGTTAAAATATATAAATATATATATATATATATATATATATATATATATATATATATATATATATATATATATATATATATATATCTTTGTAAAAGTTTAGTAATATTTAAAAAGCTATTGTAAACAAATCTACATAGATGCTAATCAATAAAAGATTGTATATATTTTTTTTCAACAAAATTGTATTTATGATTTCATTTAATTCACTCCAACCCATCACTCCACTTCTACACCACCCATCTCTCCACCACCCCGCTTCTTGCTACTAAAAACTCAAGTGTTTTTTTTTAAATTGTTATTATTTTTATAATTGCTCCTTTTTTTAACACTATAACCAAGAAACACAAATCTTGACATGCAAAGATGCTGAAGCAGGTTGAGATTCCTACCATCTTTCAACAAAAATCTTTTCAAAGATGTTGAAGCTGGATCATGCTGCATGATAGTTGAAAGATTATGGTATGGATTGATCTTTTTGGTTATTTGCTCAAAAGAATAATGATTATGAAATAACTATTCATGAAGTAACTATTATAATAACATTGAAATAACTATTCATTCCAAAATGTATTAGTTAGATCTGATAATTTTTTTTTTCTACTTTTGAGTGTTGGCTCACAATGATTAGGTTTTTGAAGTTTGACCATTTTAATGTATCATTGACATTTAAAGATCTCTGTAAGCTATATCTCGTAAGCAGAAATAGCTTACAGGGATTAAGTTTGGTGACACATCTTTGGCGATGTTTTGTTTTGTTTTTATGTTAATTCACCTCCTCAAGGCCACAAAGGCCACTACAGATGAGGAGCTTACTTAGTTGTGGTTATAACTCTCTCTCAACTCTATAACTCGAACCTTGACGAACAAGGCCGCTGCACAGAGAAATAAGTTGATTAACTTGTTTCTCCGTGCACAATTTTTATCTTGTAATTTGTTCATTGTAGATTTAAAATTTTTTGTAAATCTCATTATATTATCTGATACAGTTTTTAACTTTGGTTTATTAAACTTAATTATAATAGAGCATATAAAAATCTATCACATGCACAAATATGTATATGTTCTATGAACATTGTTAATCGTATGCATAGTTAAAAAAATATGTTGTAAATTAAGTAAACTTGATTAATACTCATTTAGTCTCGGAATTAAGATTGACATTCAGCAATGGCAACCTAACTGCTGACCTAACAGTGTCTGAGGTTGGCATTTTTTTGCTGACTGAGAATTTTAAAACCTAATTTTGTTTGCTAGTTCATGAAACTAAAACTGAAATATGGTAAAATGAATGTTTTATTTAAATCCTAAATAAAATAATTAAAATAAAGATGGCAAAACAAATGTTTTATTTTAGTTCTAAATAAAATACTTCAATTAAAAACAGAACTTTTTTTTTTCAATTCTTAATAAACTAATTAAAATAGAATTAAAATAAATGTTTTATTTGAATTCTGAACAATGCAATTTAAAAAACTTAAAAACAAAACGAACATTCTAAATAAAATGATTAAAATAAAAGCATAATATAGAACTTTTTATCTAAATTCTAAATAAATAAATAAAATAAAAATGTAGTATACAACTTTTTATGTAAATTCTGAAGAAAAGTTTTTTTTTTTTTTTTTTTTAACATCTTTACTTCCAACAAGGCTGCAAGCAACCACTATTAGAGTTGGAAGTTACTGAGCTACTGGAAAAGAAAGGATGAAGATTGTAGGGTAAGATAACAATTGACAGATGACTTAAAAGATTGCAAATTATATGAATCAGGAAAGCAAAATGAAGGAATTCCAAAGAACTGAGGAATAAGAGTTATGACAACAGTATTCCATACAAGGCTGGATTTGAGATTTATAGAGATAGAGAATATAATCCGAAGTAAGAAAGTGTCGAGCTTGATAAAGAGATGCAACCTTGGTAGATGCTAATTTTGCAACAGATTTGATATTTGGTTTCTAAGAAGGATTAAAAGTAAGAGTTAATCCTAGAAGATTAAGGGTAGATGACTCATCGAGTACATTACTGTTCATAAATATAGGAAGATCTAAATTATTGCGATAACGATTGGCTGAAAAAAAATTGAGTTTTATCTGAATCAAAGTTCACCAGCCATTGTGAGTCCCATGCTGTAGAAGAAATGAGATCCTTTTCAAGCTCAAATACACCCTCCAAGCAATCAGAGGGTGTTGGCTTCTTATCATGACAAGAATAAATGGTAGTATCATCAGTAAACAATGCCACCCCAGATGTGAGAATATCTGGAAGATTGTTAATGTAAATTAAAAAGAGAATAGGGCCAAAGATTGAACCTTAAGGAACCCCTGAATTTATAGAATAAGAAGAAGAGTGCTACCCATTGAGGACAACTTTTATACTACGATTGGAAAGGAAGGATTCAATAATCTTAAAGATGTTACCAGGTACACCATAAAAAGAAAGCTTATGAAGAAGCTTTTGATAAAGTTTGGCCAGCCAAACTTTATCAAAAGCTTTACAAATGTCAAGATTGATAGCCTTAACCTGTCTACTTTCATCTAATGCACAATAAAACCTATTGGTTATTACTGTTATCAAATCAGCTGTAAAATGAGAAAATCAAAATCTATATTGATGATCAGAAAGTATGTTGTTAGATTCAAGATGAGAGATTAAGTATTTGTTAATTAATGATTCAAAAACCTTGCTCATGATAGGAAGAAGACTAATAGGATGGTAGTTAGATGAATCAGATTGCTCTCCAGCTACGGAGAACACTTCTGCAAGACTTTAACAGGTATGTTGTCCGGGCCACAAGCTGTAGAAGAGTCTAGGCAGGAAATCACTTTAGATACAGAAGCTGGAGTGATACGAATATCAAGCAAAGTATCAACCTGTTTGACGGCTATATCAGATAGAACGCAACTAGTGGAATTAAGAGATGATATTGATGAAAATTTCTTAGCAAACAATTCAGCTTTGTCGAGATTTCATGACCTGAGAATAGCAGGTTTTGGCGTTAGACAAAACATTTTTACAATTGTTTCTAGCAGTAATAACAGACGCCTGTTTTCTGGAGATTTGTTTTGCTGATAGATTTGGAAGTAACGGTTTCGATTGAAAATTACAGCAGCACAATGTGAGGAAAACCATGGAGAAGAGTGAGGCTTGGAACTGAGGCTGAGACCTGGAAAATTGAGTTAGAATTAAGATTAAAATTAAAAACAGAGTTAAAATAAAAATGGCAATACAAAGTTTATTTAAATCCTAAATAAAATAATTAAAATTTAAATGATAAAGCGAATGTTTTAATTAACTTCTCTATAAAATATTAGAAAAAACCATTAGAAAGAAGAAAATTTTAATTAAATTTGAAATGTGAACCTTTTATTTAAATAGTAAACAAAACAATTAAAATAAAAGCGGAATAAAGAACATTATATTTAAATTCAAAATAAGTTAAATAAATTAAAAATGAAAACACAAAGGTATTAACTAAATCTTAAATTAAATTTTTCTAAAAATCAACAGAAGGGCAAACGCTTTATTCAAATATAAATCAATAAAATACTTCAAGTAAAAATAACAAAAAACGAACTTTTTAATTAACTCTCGATGTGAACCTCTTATTTATATGATAAACAAAACAATTAAAATAAAAGTGGAAACAAAAAAGTTTAGTTAATTCTAAATTATAATAAAATCAGCTAAGTTTATCTTTTATTTAAATTCATAATAAAATGGTAAAATGATGCATTAGGGTGGTCCATTTTAAACTTTTTTTTTTGAAATTTTAACTGGGGTTTTTACCGGTGATGACATTTTATCTAAAAACACTAAATACCAAAAATTTCGAGTTTAGAACAAATTTTACATCCCCCACAAGACATTAGAAGTTCGAGTAATGGATTACACAAATGTTGCACAAAGTTTTTACTAACAAACTGTTGTTTTTTCTTAATGGGGTTCACACAATTTTTTGAATAAAGGTACTTTGAATAGAGCAATATTGCAAAAATATCTTTTTGAGAGAGAAAACAATCCTAGAAAAAAAACATGACTCATTGCAAATCATCTAGTTAGCAAAGTTGTTGAAAACTTTTGGTTACCTGCTCATATTCCAACGAAGCATAACAAGAAGGACTGTGGTGATCAGATTGTCCGTTTGGTAAAAGAATATGAGATGCTGAAAAAAATTCCTGAAAGCAGAAGACAAGAAAGAAAAGTAAAGCAAAAAGCTACATCTTTTACAATTAAACTAGACAGTCTGTTTGATATATCACATACAGACACTTACACATTGCTGAAACACTCTGGTAATGACAAGTGGCTTATTGAGTGGGAATTTCTAAAAAGCCAACGAAAGTTTCTTCAAGTGGGCTCAATAGCTGGAGTTGACAATATACTTGTTGAAAAAGAGCGACAATCCTACATCAAACTACAGTATCAGGAAAGAAAGAAAAGAAAGGAATTGCTTCATATTAAGAAACAGCAACTCAAATGTTTAACCATTACTGATAATAATGAAGTCAACAAGGGTGACGAATTTTCTTCAGATATTATGGAAGAAGATGAAAGAGATAAAAGTTTTTCAGTGAAAGAGAAAAAAAACATCATTGCAAATCAGCGATAACGATGAAAATTCCAAAAAGAGAACTATTAAAAGAAACGTCTACAGTTGCTGATGGATCTGGTATTAGTGAAAGAAAACAGCTACTTATTTTGGGAAAGACTTTAGCATTAGGTGGAGCAGCTTTAAATGATGTTACACTTTCTAAATCATCAGTTCATAGAGCAAAATCAGCTAAGAGAATTGAAGAAGCTAAAGTAATTGAAGAAACTTGGATTCCACCTGAATATTTGGAAATTCATTGGGATGAAAAAACTTTCAAGCAAGCTACTGGAAAAAAGGAAGAGCGACTTGCTGTGTATGCAGGGCCCCCTCCTAAATTGCTAGGTACTCCTAAAATTGCTGATGGAACCGATCAAATGTAATGTTGTTTAGTGATGAACCTAGTTGATAAATGGCAATTAAAAGCATCTGCTGTTGCACTTGTCTATGATGCAACATCTGCAAACAGTGGAGCATATAATGGAGCTACAATTCTAGTTGAGAAGCAAATTGGTCGTTCTCTACTTCGACTTGAATGTAGACATCATACTCCAGAGTTCTTTTAAAAGCAACATCCAATGCTATTTGTGGTCCGAACAAATCACCAAGAGTTCAGTTGTTTAAAAGGTTCAAAGAAGAATTTCATAACCTTAGCAAAAATATAAAAGAACTTAGAGTGTGGGACTCATGATCAAAATAGTTTTTTATTTCAACAAGCACTTGAAGTAAAGAAATAGGCAATGGATTGCTTGGAGAAGAAAACATTTCATCGTGAGGACTATCGCAAACTAGTGGAGTTTACTCTATTTTTTTTCGGTGGACATATTAAAAGAGGTTTCCGCATTCGGTATGCTGGTTCAGATCATCATGCAAGGTGGATGTCAAAAGCCATTTATTATACAAAAATATTCCTACTATCTCATACTTTTGAACTTACTGATGAAGAAGCAAGAAAAGTTGAGAGGTACATTTGTCTTTTTTATGCAAAGTACTTTCTTCAATCTGCTATTACTTCTGCTACTTCAGCTAATACCTGCATTTCTTTTATTTAATGAGGAAATTTAAATCAATCGACCTTGAAAGTGCAGAGGAAACCATCAAGTCTTTTGAAAGACACCTTGGATACTTATCTGAGGAGCTAGTAGTCTTTTCCTTGTTTGACGACTTTGTGAGTTATGCAGAAAAGACTATGAGGTCAGAAACTTATAAACATACCAAGACCTTAAGTATTTACTCCATATAAACCAAAGACTCAGAAAAACCTTTTTTATTGTCTTTTTTGGTGAAAAGTCATGGTTGCTTTTTCATTTGTTAAAATTAAACAGACCCCAAGAATGGCTAAACGTTCCGTCAGAACATTGGAACAAATTCGAGGACTCTAACGCCGCAAAAAAATTGTATGTAATCTTTTTTGTGTCAACAATATTGCAGAGTGAGGTATCAAGCTTATAGAAGACATCAAAGATAAATGTTTTGATCCAGTAGAGAGAAAACAACTTGCTCAAGTTGTGGAAAAGCATCGAAACAGTTTTAAAGGTGCATATTTTTTTAAAGAAATCAATTGAAATTAATTATCAACAAACAAACAAATAAAATTTCAGTGACCTTATTAATTGTATATTTATTAATATTTCAATAAATCTTTTGTGGGATATGTACAAATAGTCTTAAATTAATAAAATTTTGTATAATTGTTTTCTAATGGTTATAATTAAATTGTGTAAACCCCACTAAGTAGCTATAATAATTAGTGGATAAAAAAATTGCACAACACTTGCGCAATCCGTTATTCTAACTTCCAATGTTTTATGGGGGACCTGAAATTTGTCCTAAATTCAAAATTTATTGTATTTAGGGTTTTTAGATCAAATTTTATTACTGGTTAAAACCCCGATTAAAATTTCAAAAAAAAGGTTTAAAATGGACCTAATGATGCATTCATTTTTACAACTTTTTAAGCAAACAGCAACATTTGGCAATTTGTTTTTCTGTCGATACTGAAAAACAAATCGCCAAATGTATACTTTACTACGTTTGTCGAGCTCTGGTTCAAAATTTTATGCCGACCTAAAACCATTTTAGGTCGGCAATTTTTTGCCGACCTTTTATTTCCTAATTCTGAAGGCTGTTTAGTAGATTTTGTGTGATTAATCATCTTTCTATCAACTTGTTAAAAATAATTTTTTTTCACTAAAGTTGTAATTAGGAGTATTTGTGTCCTCACTCACAGTTTCTTTTTCTTTTTTTGTCTCTCACCCATCTTTGTTTATTTTATCCACTTCCATCACTTTCCCAACTCTCATAAATCTCCTCTCTCACCTAATCATCTCTCTCTGTCCTGCATATTTTATATATAACATTTTTATACAGGAACAAACACAATTTTGATTGATTTTTAATACTGTTTTAATAAATATATTTATAGTTAAAAATATAAAACCAAAATTTTGGTTTTGATTTGTTTTAGTATTTTTTACATTAAAATTTTAAAATCAAAATTATTGCTTTATGTTACTATTTCCAAGAAAAGTTTTATTTATTTTCTAATATAATAATTGCTGCATAGAGTCTTAGGTAAAACATATGAAAGTCAATGGTTTAGTGAGGATGAAACTCAGCATGCGAAAGTAGAATCAAATGAAAATAGTGAAGTTAAAGGTTAATAAATATTTTCTGCAATTGTATTGCTTTTTATTTTTTTCATTTATAATGATAAAAATGATGATGGCATTTACAATGGATTTTTATTAGGCAGCTAAAAAATGCAGAGTCATTAGCAAGGTCAAAATTCAAAAAAAACTTTATCTTTTAATTGTTTTCAGTTTTTCTTTAGTTTAGATTATTCTAATTTCAAATGGTATATTTTGTTATGGGAGCAAATGTTTTATATTATTCTAGAAAAATAGTTTTGGCATCATCAGGGTAAATAGGTTTAAAACAGGTGCTGATGTAAAAATATTTGGCAAAAAAAGAAAAAAAAAGATCTTTGGCGCAGAAGAAGAGAATATTATGATATTCCCAAATATACAAAAAATCTGTATAAAGTTTTTTCCTTGCTAACACCCTGTAAATTAAAAAAGTACATTATAAATGTGTTTTTGCAATTTGATATGTGCATATTTATTCTTAAATTGTTTCAAAAAATGTGTTTTAGTAAGAATATTTACTACCTGTAAAAGATCAATTTTCGAATGCTCTCTGATCTTTTCATCGCACTTTGTTGGAGGCATTTTACCTAGAAAATTGCTGGTCTAAGCATTTATTTTAAAAGAATCCTTAATTTGATTTCTGCTCCGTCAATTATTTGGTTTTAAAAAAAAAATTTATAACCTAGATTATTACCAAATTAATTAAATATTTTAATCATGAGATTTTGTGGAATGTGCATTTATTTGTATTTTTTGGAAAATCATATTTTGATATTTTCCAGATAATATTTATGAGTTTGAAGGTGAAGACTATTCAACTGACAAAGCTACAGAGAAAGATAAAGCTGTTTTTGAAGAGTTACTTAATGGTAATAATAATTTATTATAGTTTAGAAAATATTTAAAAAAGTAAACTGGTTAACAATCAGATACATTAGTATGATTTAAACAAATAAAAGCATTACCAATCACGAACATTACCTATCATCCAATCACCAACATCACCTATCATCCAATCACCAACATCACCAAAATTCAATCACCAATATCACCTTTAAAATTAAAGTATTTAAAGGTGATGTTGGTGATTTAATTTTAAGGTGAATTTACCAGTTACAGCTATGCTGTTGGTTTCATTTGGGAGAAAGAAAAAGTTGTATTAGTTTTATTGTTTTATTGTTTAATTTTTTGTTGTGCCTTTTACTTAAAGTTTCTAATGGTTTTAAAGATTAAAGGTTTTATAATTTTATTTATGATCTTAATCCTATTTATCTAAATATTAATTTAAATAAACCTCCATGACAGCTGTTATTGTTATCCACTTATTATTATATATTTATATTATATTATTTTTTATATTAATTATTATCCACTCTCTGTTATTGTTATTGTCTATTCCAGGCCCATCAAGAAAGTCACTTACTAGATGTGACAAGCATTTAATATGAATCAGATATTTTTTTTATGAAAGAAAATTTTAAAAACATAAGTATGTTAGATTTGTCTTTAAGTCTTGTTTGTTTCTTAATCTAAAAAATTGACTTCCATTTTTTATATTATCATATTTTTAATTTGTTGTCTATTGACAATGCTCCCTTTATTGAATCAATACAAATTGTTTCAATTTTGTAATTGGTTTAAGCAAAACCAATGTTACTTAAAAGTATTAGAAATACCTTGTATTATATATTCCTAAAGTTTAATATTTTTGATTATTTCTAAACTATGTTTCAAAGCAATCATATATTTTTTTACAAAAAAAAATTATCTCTTCCATCATTGTCTATTTAAAAACAGCTAAAAAAGGAACTGAGTCCTTAAAAGCTGGTTAACTTTTGGAGGAAGGAAAAATATATATAGATTGTATTTTAATGTACATGATGATAATAATGATGGTGAAATGTACAAAAATGTAGTGAGTTTGGATGAAAAAATTTCCATGTTTTTATAAATGTAAGTTTAAACAAATATTTCCCTTAAGTCATAAAGTCTTGTCCACAAACTGAAATAAATAAAGCTAAAATTTTCCTTGAAATTAAAGAATGTTTATCAGTTTTGAAAACAAGGAAGATTAAAACTTGCAATTTATGTAAGTCACACAAA
Source organism: Hydra vulgaris (assembly GCF_038396675.1). Classification (NCBI taxonomy): domain Eukaryota; kingdom Metazoa; phylum Cnidaria; class Hydrozoa; order Anthoathecata; family Hydridae; genus Hydra; species Hydra vulgaris. The sequence continues at coordinate 18,583,745 of NC_088929.1, forward strand.
ACTTTCATTTCAAACTTTACATTTAGAAGCAAGTTTTAACTCATGCTAACTTTTTATACTCTAAATATTTATGGGTCAATATTCAATATCAAAATATATTAAACTATATTTTTTATGCAATTGTTAGGCACTATAAAAAACGTTAGATCTTATGCTGTTTTATTGCAGTGGATTAATAAATTAAAAAGAATGCAGTTAATGGCCTGGAAAGTTTATTCTTAGCAAACATTTAGCTAATGCTACAATCAAACAGTCAAAAAGTTATACTTATTTGTGTAATAGTTTACCTTATGAAGGCTATACTTATGTATATGTCATATTGATTTAACTGTATAATAAAAAAAGTGTTGCACATATGAAACATCATAAATAATGAAACATCATAACAAACATTAACTCAGCTTTGGTATTTATATTGTTAAAAGAAAAATTGCATTAGCATATTTAAAAGTATTGCAATGTAATTAAATTTGATTTTAAACCCATGTTAAAATGCATCAAACCATAGTTATAATATTGATGCATAAATTGAATATGCCAGCTCCATTTTAACATTAAAATAATTCAGATTTTGCTAATAAATCCATTGTGAGAAATGTATTTTAAAATGATACATTATTTATTGTACAACATTGGAAAGAACCTGAAAACTGAAAATGAATACTGGAAACTGAAACTTTCAGAACCATAAAAATAATGTAAATAAAGTAACTTTATTATTAAAAATATTTTTAAATAAACTTTTCATAAAGTGTCTACTTTAATACTCATTTGTTAAAAGTTAAAAAAAAAAGGTTAAAAATTGAGGATTTTTGTATTTTTACCATATATATATATATATATATATATATATATATATATATATATATATATATATATATATATATATATATATATATATATATATATATATATATATATATATATATATATATTTATATATAATATATATATATATATATATTTATATATAACATATATATATATATATATATATATATATATATATATATATATATATATATATATATATATATATATATATATATATATATATATATATATAATATATTTATATGTAATATATATATAAGGCATTAGATGCAAAATTAAAAAAAATTAAAAAAACCCAAGAATTTTTTGTTATTTTTAAAAACAAAATCAAATACATGTAACAGAGCTATGTGTTTATAGATTAAATTACTCATTAAGATGAGATCATAAGAACAAAATATTAAAAGTAAAAGCTGTTTTCCAGTGTACAAAATTATTCAATTAATATTAAGTTTAAACAAGATTGCAATTACCACAACAGACATATGTTAATAAAACACTATCTGTTTTGACATTTTTGTATAAAATAAGTTTTGTTTTTATTTTAAAACAGTTTGTATGAAAGGCAACAACAGCCTAATATCCATTTAACTCAAATTTTTTACCTGTGTATAACATTAAAATGATTCATCAACATCGAGTAGAACAGTTTTCAGCTGATTAGTTGCCTTCCTCTCTTAACCAGCCTATTTCTCAGCTTTAAATATATCAAATTGTAAGAGAAGAATATGTGGTTAACATCTGTAAGACACCGTAATCATCAATTTCAAAATTGTAGTTAATTTCACAACTGAACATGTGAGTATGACTACTGAACATGTGAGTGTCGCCACTGAACATGTGGGTGTTGTTACTGAACATGTGAGTGTCACCACTAAACATGTGAGCATCACCACTGAACATGTTAAAAGTGCAAAACTAAATTCAGATTTTATGTGTTAAAGGTTAGCAAGAAGATTGGAAGGTGTCACTGTCTATTTTTATTATTAAATATTAGTTGTTGTTTTTATTCCATATTAGTTATTTTTATTAATCCATATTAGTTTTTTTTTTATTATTCCATATCAGAAATTTTTTATTGTTTTATATAAGTTTTGTAGTATTCCATATCTGTTATTTTTATTTTTTATTTAAGTTATTTTTATTTTTTGAGTTATTTTTATTTTTTAAGTTATTTTTATTGCTAAATGCTAGTTATTTTTACTGTTCTATATCTGTTATTTTTATTACTCAATATTAGTTTTTTTTATTATTTCATCGTTATTTAGTAATAGCATATTTGTTTTGTAAATTTAAATATTTATAAAACTTTTTTTTTCTACTTTCTATTCAGAAAAAAAAAATTGAGTAAATTAGCTGTAGTTAGTCAAAAGTATTTAACCAGGGGGGTTAAAAATTTAGTTTAGTTTGATCATATTTAGTTTGATCATATAAAAATTTAGTTTAGTTTGATCATATATATTTTAGTTTGATTATACTCATCACAGGCACATTTTAATAAAATTTTGATATAAAAATTGTCCCATGCTGGAATTCTGGGAAGAGCAGAATACTCTTTAAAAGATTATTTTATAAATATATAAATAAAATCTTCAATTTCAAAACTTTGTATATACCAGTTTACAAAAATTTGTCTTTTTTTATTATTGTTTACTTTTGATTTATTTTTTATTATGCAGATGTTTTAAAATTACAAGGAGAAAGATCTTCAAGAAAAGACACAAAAGTATTTTTTTTTTTAATTACTTTCAATTTATTTGCATTAATTAAAAAAGGATTTAATTCAAATAACTACAATTTATTTGTATCAGGTCCTCTTTTAACTTTGTGTTTTATATATATATATATATATTTTTTTTTATTTTTTGTTTATAATTCATTTTTATTATATATAATATAATATATTATTTAGTTAAAAATATTATGTTAAAAAGTATTTTATATATCAAATGTAAATTTTTATTATAAATAATAATGATGAATTTTATATATTTCTATAAAACAAAAATTTTATTTGCTTTTCTGTTGACAATTACAAAAAAATAACCTGTTACTAAATTCAATAATATTTTGCAGTTGTGCTGAAAAAGTTTAACATGCATTTTTTCTCTTTTGGCATTAAATGTTGCAAAAAAATGTTTGCGACATCAAAAACTTTTTTTGGCTAAGAAGCTTATTCTTGAGGAAATTACTATTTTGTTTGTTTTTAATTTTTTGTTTTGTTGCCCTTAAATATGTAATAACTTATTAGATATATTTAACGTTACTTAAAGTTTCACGCAATAGTGAAAAAAAAGTTGTTACAAAAAAAAGTATCAAGGATTCATCAGATGTTACAAAAAAAATATCAAATGAACAAAAAAAACAAAACAAAAAATTAAATGCAAAAAAAACTAGTGTCCACTTTAGTGGCATTAAATTTTTTAATTATAAACTTTTACATAAACTAGTTTTCTTTATTAAGTAAATTTTACTGTGATGTAATAATGTATTATTTTTTTGTCATTTGAATTACTTTTCTTTTTCAAATATTCCAGGTTAGGGTAGGCTCTAAACCCTTTTGCATTCCCATACAAATTTTGAAAGTTCCTTTTTTTTTAATAAACAAAACTAGCTTACATCAAAGCTATAAAAATAAATTTTTAACCAAAAACTTTAATGTCGTTAAGCAGATAATTCAAAGAATTTTTTGTACATTTTTTTGGCATGGTTATAACATCAGATTATTGCTATTTTTTGAAACTAGAAGCTATGTTATTAATTTTATCAAACTATTTATTTACTTTTTATTATATATATATATATATATATATATATATATATATATATATATATATATATATATAATATATATATATATATATATATATGTATATATATAGATTTATATATGTATATAAATATATATATAGATTTATATATGTATATAAATATATATATAGATTTATATATGTATATAAATATATATATAGATTTATATATGTATATAAATATATATATAGATTTATATATGTATATAAATATATATATAGATTTAAATGTTATATTTTTAGAGTTTTGTTGAGCTTTCGTTTGTTAAGCAAAAAAAAAGAAAGCAAAAAGACCTTACAAATGAAGAAAAAGAAGAATTGGCCAAAAAGGTAATGAAAATATTTTAGTTAAATACAAAGTTTAACAACTATTAATAAATATGTAATAGATAATATTATAAATATAAACAAGATAGAATGTGATTAGGTGATTAATCAATGAGTTAATAAAAAACAAGCTGTAGTTGCAATAATGAACAAATATGTATGTGTAATTTTTGCCAGTGTCTTTCCTTCGCAAATTTTAAAAGCAAAAGATAGAAACTTGAAAGGTAAATATGGATTTGGACTTTTATTGGGGAACAATTTGAACTTGCAGTCACAGATGTTTATTCTGTCAAAAAAATCTCATCATGAAATCATCATCTCATCATGATTAGTTAACATTTTTTACATTGGTTTCTGATTGATCTTGATCCAGGACAATCTTTGGTGGGTTTATGAAAGCTAATGTAATTCCTATGCATAGGTGTTTAATCTACTATGGGTTTTTTGACATACAACTATGTCGAAAAACCCATAGTAGATTAAAAAACATGGTTTCCCATATTGTCTTTGGTTATATATTAAATCCTCATGCTGGCCTTTGATTAGACTAAACTTACAGAAAAGAATGGCATATAGAGTAAACTGGGGTAAGACTAAATGGTTTAGCTTCAGATTCAAATATTTTTTTAAAGTAAAAATATTTTATGCTTATTTTGTTTTTTTTTTGTTTTTTTAAGAGAATTTTTTACATTATATAAATATATAAAAAATTTTTGAAAAAATCGATGTTTATGAAGAAAAAAAGTTTACTTTTCCCCTTATAATTGGGGAAACTAGTTAATTTTTAATAACAGTTTATTAAGATATTAAGAAAATCAAAACTAAATAAGGATATTAAGAAAATGAAGCAAAATTAAAAATAAAATGAAAACTAATCTTATTAGAAGTTAAGTTTGCAAACAACTATTTTAATCAAATATACAAAAAAAAACTATTAATTAAAAAAAAGAGTTGTTTCATCGGCAGAAGCAGGTTTGCGGCATTTTTTTATGCAGAAAAACTCTTCACCAATTTTGTATTTTTTGGGTAAACACTATCGGCAACCCCAAGACTTCAAGCTTCTAAAAGCTTCACATTGGTACCATATTTTGTTTTAAGTTGGCAATGCTTATTCCCAAACTCATGACTCCATCGTTTCGTGAAACCTTGGTACCATTCTCGTCCTGCTATACCATTTGGAGGAAACAGATAACTTTGATTTGTAGATACTAAATATCCCCTTACTATTGAGATGACATATGTGAAGGTTCTGCTGAAATCCCAATCGGCTAAGCTGATAAGTACTGAAACAAGAACAAATTTATATGCTGTACTTAGCACGGTAGTTTTATCTTTACCAGTGATTGGACTTTGTTGTGCACATGCTTGTAAAGAGTTGCCTTTGGTATATTGTATGACTCTGAAGCTATACTGTGTGATATTTCGCCTTTTTTGATTTGTTTTACTGCAAGTTGCAATTGCTCTTCATTGTAAGTTGTTTGCATTTTACGAATGTAAGTATGAGTTGTTTTGTAAGAAATTTTTTTGATAAATAGTAAAGGCTGCCATATTTATTTACGTTTTAAATAATTAATAACTATTAGTTAGCTTAACCGCACTCATCTTAATGCATAAGTGTGAGCAATTAGCATGTTTACTCTTACCCGAAAAAAACTTATATTAGTTTTTTGGTCATAACTTTTTTCCGGAACTAGTAAATTCAATTTTGAAAAGAGAATCTTGAACGTCATAAAATTTTCTACAAAACAGCCTTTTTTGTTTAATAAAGTTGAATTTTATTTTTTGGAGTTTTGAAGTTGATTTTTTCAGAAAAAAAACTTTTTTTCTTATGAGGGTGAGAATTTTAAGGTTTGCTAAGGCAAAATTAAATTTTTTTTAAATAATTTTTACACCTTTAGATAGAGCACAAAAATCTCTACAAAATGGTGCCTCACATTTTTAAAGATATTTTGTTTTAGCATTCAATAAATGCAAAAGAAACAAAATTGCTAAACCCTTCACTTTTTTTTTTCATTTACTCTTACCTCAGTTTACTCTACTAATATATTTGTTTGCAAATAAAAATCATTGCACTGTATTGACGCATAATTTACATTTTTTTTTTTTTGTTTGTTTGTTAATTCACCTCCCCAAGGCCAAACAAATTAACAATTAAGTAGCCTCCTCATCTGTAGTGGCCTCCCAGAAGGCCACTACAGACGAGGAGGCTACTTAATTTTATTTATAACCCTCTCTCAACTATATAACTCCGAAACACAAAACTTGACAAACAAGGCCGCTGCGTGGAGAAACGAGTTGAGCGCAGTACTACCAGGGACGTGGTGGGGATCGAACTCGGAACCTCTTGTTTAAGAAGCAAGCGCTCTACCACTACACCACTACCGCATAAATTTTTGACACATAATTTTTCTTAGATACACACCAAGGGCACATATCCACTGAGTCTAGTACTTAATTCTAATTTTATAGTACAGTAATGATGTTTGTTATTGTCTTGTTTTGTAATAAAGCTGTGACTGTATTAATACAGCTAGTGTGGTTTACACATTGAAACAGCCATTCTCAAAAATAAGTTACTTTTATAGTTCTTTTGTAGGTGTTTGTCAAGTTTGTTTTTAAACTGATTTAAGCTATGAAAATTTATTACCTCTATCAGTAATTTATTCCATGCAGTTGCTGCTTGATTAAGGAGATAATATTTGTCTAGAAGCACTTTTAGTAAGTTCAGCTTGGTATTTAAAGTTGTGTTTATGTGTCTGATTTTTTTGTATATTTATTTGCCTTGAGAACCGTATCTATGTTAAGTTAGATTTACACTATCTATTTTATTGATGATTTCAAAAATTAGTAGTCATTTCTTAAACACTGAATTAAAAGTTTTGTTAAATTTAAACTTATGAGTTTTTTTTTCATCTCATGTATCTACTTTAAGGTAAGGAGACCATACAGTGATACCTTATTCAAGATGTGGATGGACAAGTGTAGTATAAAGAATTTTAAACATCTTTTTATCTATATAACTGAAAGTACACTTTATCATACCAAGTGCTTAATTTACTTTAGACGCAGAGCCAATTGTGTGTTGTTTCTACTTAAGATTAGCCGAGAAATTAATACCTAGAATTTTTTCACATATAGACTTTTCTAAAGTTATTAAATTGTCATTATTAGAAATGGCTATGAAGTAATCGTGCTTTGGATTGTTGTTTTTTTTCCAATATGTATGACACTTTTTACAGTTAAACTTGATAAGCCTTTTTTTTAACCATTCAAATGCTTTGATAAAATTATCTTGAAGAGCTGGTATAGAGTTGTTATTGTACATTTGATTGATGATTTTAGTAGTAGTATCATAGGCATGTAGTTTAGATGTATGAGTTTTTTTGTAAATCATTGATATAGATGACAAAATAAAGTAATACAGAATTTTGTGGAATGCCACTAAAAACATCTTTCCAATCGGACTCAATTTGGTTAATTACAAATGATTTAATCCATGTGACAAGACAATTAATGATACCAAAATTTTTTATTTTAAATTAAAGTCTTTTGTGAGCAACAGTGTCAAATGCTTTAGCAAAGTTGAGATGATTCCAGATAAGTTATTGTTTTTTATGCATGTTGATAGAAGGTCAATAGTCTCTAACAAATTTGTAATACATTAAAAACTTTCTGTGAAAGTGCCATATTGTATTTGAAAAGTTGGTGCATAGTCTGGTGACCCCTTGTTATTCAAAACTCAATATATACTTCCATTTTTTCATAATATTTTTAGAAAGTTAATGCTTCTCATTACAAGTGCACAATGGTAATTTTGATTATCTATTTTATTTTTTGCAGTGCGAATAGACTCATTAATCTCTATATCAGTATTGCTGTTTGGAGGTCTGTAAATATCATTATTGCTGTTTGGAGGTCTGTAAATTGTTTGGAGGTCTGTAAATGCATCCAATTAACATTTCTTTTCCGTTTACTAATGTTACCCATATTTGTGCAACTTTATCATTGCACAACTTGATATCAATTGTTTTAACCAAGTTTAAATTGTTAGAAATATAGATAGCATTATTAATTGATAATGTAAGTACTTTAAATTTATTTATAAGTAATGTTGCATTAGTATACCAGCAATGCAAGTTTTCATGCTGTTGGTTTAACTTTAAATTTGACAATTTTGCTGCTACAAATGTGGTATCAAAAGGGAAAATCTGGAGTCAAAGTAGCATTTAATCTTTTGAGTTTTGTTCCAAAATTAAAGTCTAACAATCTTTTTGCTTTAGTCAAGTTTGGATTCATAAAGACTTAATCATACAACTTATTTGATTTAAGTTCTCGAGCTGCAACAAGAAGTTGGTTGCGGGCAAACGAGTCTGGAAACTCTACAATAATTAGGCCAGGCTTATCACTGCTTTTAGAGTAAAGTCTTCTAATTAACATTGGTTTAAGACCATGTTTGCCGATGGCCTTAAGTATGTTGTCATTTTCAATTTTATCATTGGCAGAGGATGATTTTGACAGTTTGTATATCTCTAATAGTTTAAGATTGGCAACAAATTGCCGACCTTGAACTTTTAGAGGTCGGCATCCAAAAATAATTTTGACACAAAGTGGTTATCATAAGACATAGAAACAAGGTCAGCAATTATTTGCCTACCTCAAACATTTTTAGGCCAGCAATTAGATTGGCATTGCTAAATGCCGACCCTAATTCCAAGGGTTGATATATCTATATGATTTATCTATATAACTGAAAGATAAAGATCAATATTTTTTTCATTAATTTCCGTTAATTTCATTAGTTTTATATAATTAAAAAAATTTAATTGTTAAAAAAAAGTTTTCATTTAATCAAAGTTCGGTTAAATAAAAGACAAGGAGCAAAAAAAATTTTCGAAACATACAATTCGATTATCAAACTGTATGTTTTGAAAATTTTTTTTATACTTTTATTTAAAAAAAAAATTGTATAAATTTATTAATATAAATTTAGAATAATATTTTACAGTTTTTAATCAAAAATTTAAAACATTTGTTAAACTTATAACTTGAGTTTAAAATATATAATTTGAATTGAAATAAGTTTTTTATTTAAAAAAAGTGTTTCTCACTGATGAATTTCAGTTAGTTGAATTTTTTTTTAAATTTATTTCATTTTCTAAATGTCCATTATCTGTACTGTAAATGTGTTTATGACATTTTTTTTATATACTAGTTTCTTTATTGTATGTAAAATGCCAAAAAGCATGTTCTGTTATTTGGGATTATTTTGAAAAAAAAACAAATAATAATAATGGTGAAGTAGCTGCCAATGCAATTTACAAAAAGTGCTGAAAAGTTTACAAACTTGCTAAGAGTTCAACATCCAGTATAATACCACTTGAAAATAAATCATTCATCTTTGTATAAATTATTAGTTGAAAAAGATTTAAGAAATTCAGTTGATCAAAATGGCGGAGAGAAAAATAACTCTACAGAGACCCTAAGTAGCCTATAACAAAAATTTTCTCACTGATTTTATTTTAACTAAATAGTTCAATTAAAAAGTTGTTTTTTATTTTATTAGCAGATAAAGGCCTTGAGAGAGAGAAAAATCAGCTTACTTTAAAGTAGAAAGATTTATATTTTAAACATGTTGTTTTTTATATATATAATGGATTTTTCTTTCTAAACCTAATTTCTGAAACATTTTGATTTATTATGATCCACATGAGAAAAATCAATGTTTATAGATATTTTGATAGATATGATTTTTTTTTTTAAATATTATATAACTTTTTTTCTATAATTATTTCAGAGAGAAGAAAACAAGGCTAAACGAATAAAAATGCTTGAAGAAAAGGCAAAAGAAAAAATGTATGACAAAATTGATTTCATTAAGTTCCTAATTTCAAAAATAAAGCACTTAATTGTGGTAATTTTATAATTTTCAATTTATTATTTTCAGTTTAAAGTTATGGGAAACTCATAAATACAATTCATGCAAGATTGAGCTTCCAAGTTGTTTAGATAATGAAAATCCATCTTTTGAAGTAGAAAGTGATGACGAAGAACAAGTTAGTCACATTAACTATGTAGTTGGTGATGTCACTAATCCTCGACAAATTAATCAAAGAGATGCTATTATTGTCCATTGTGTCGGTAAAATAATGATTATACGATAAATATTTATTTAATTATTCACACTTGCTTTATCTTATATAATTTATTTTTTTATTATTACTATGTTTAAATCACATTTATTATTTACTGAGGTGCAGGTTTCTTAGGATGAGCTTTTTACTTTCTGTACTAATAATGGAAGAAACAGAGAATGTTATTAATATGTAAAGTTGATAGTTTATCTGTAAGACTTCCAAAACTTTCAATCAGTGAAATTAAAAGGCTCTTATGTGTCTTGCTTTATGTGTGTACTGGTATTTTATATTGGAAAAAGCAAACCTTCAACTAGAAAGTTCTGGTTTATCAGCCCTTATTTAAGCAGTTAAATTAAATATCAGAAGCAATATTATGAATCAAATCCTATACCTGTTGCTTTAAATAATAATATGAAATCTTTTTAAAGATGCTTTAATTAATAGTCACATAACTATTTTGCACCTGTTTTGCAGATCAGGACTGATTATTTTTGTTGTAGTACTACCACAAGAAACTTTTAAAAGGTTTATGAGCTCCTTTTATCCTTGTTAACAATTTAGTTAACAGCTGACAAGACTTCATTTCTCAAGGGTTCATTTCTCAAAGTAAATGCCCAGAACAGAAAAATCCATGCTTTAGCTTATAAAGCTATAAATAAACTTTATAAAACTTTTTATGGTAAAAGTTTTTGCCTTAAACTCATAGTAGTATATCAGTTTTAGGATAAAGGTTAGCATGGCAATTCTTAAAGTTAATGTTAAGTCTTTTCGTGACTCTTCATGTATAGAAGTCATGACTGTTTGCATTTAATATCTTATTTTAAAATTAGACATTTTATTTGAATTACTGTAACTTTCTGAAAATTAGGTCAAATCCATTTCAGGCTAAATATTTAATTTTTTTATTCTTAAAATCCAATAAAGCAGCATCTAGCCAATAACTACATTTTTTAATGCTTTAATTTCATTTTACAGAGAATTTAAAAACTGTTAATAAAGAAGTGACTGTTTAAATATACAATTTATAAAGTTCAAACATATTTACTTTTTTTTTTTAAGAGTAAGTTCAGTTTTGCACAGTAAAGCAGGGTCTGTTTTTTTTCAGTCTTTAATTAAAAATGCAACAGTGGTGTAAACAGTGTAAATAGGTAGTAGTAGTAGTAGTAGTAGTAGTAGTAGTAGTAGTAGTAGTAGTAGTAGTAGTAGTAGTAGTAGTAGTAGTAGTAGTAGTAGTAGTAGTAGTAGTAGTAGTAGTAGTAGTAGTAGTAGTAGTAATAGTAGTAGTAGTAGTAGTAGTAGTAGTAGTAGTAGTAGTAGTAGTAGTAGTAGTAGTAGTAGTAGTAGTAGTAGTAGTAGTAGTAGTAGTAGTATAAATAATGGTATAAAAACCATTTTTATTAGATGATTCTGGTTACTGGGGACATGGTGGTTTATTTTCTGCTCTTAATAAGCACTCAAAACATCCAAAAGAACAATATGAACTGGCTTTTAAAATGAAAGGTAAATAACTTTGTAGCATACTTGTACTTTGTTTGATAATATTTTGTACTCATTTTGCTATTGTTATTTTGTATTATAGATTTGCATCTTGGTGATGTTCATCTTATAAATATGCAAAAAACTGATTTTGCTATTTATGTAAGTATCTTTTTAAAAGTTTTAGAAGATCTTTGAATCTAATCTTTTATAAAAGTCATTTTTGTATATGTTGTTTTTTTCTTTAAATATTGTTTAAACTTTAAAATTTTTTTTTTTTTTGAGATATTAAATAAGTTTTTTAAGTTGAGAACCTTTTAGATTAAATGTAAAACTTGCACATTTATTATTTATATACTTTATTTGGTAATCATTATTACGTAGAATTTCAGTCTTAGTAATATTATTTTATGTGCACTACTTGAAGGTTGCATTGATAGTTGTTTTTTCACGCGATCGCAACAACCAGATTTCACCAATGCTACTCAACTATTTATCTACTTCTTTAGAGAAAATTCATCATTTAGCCAAAGAAACAGGAGGTATTAAATTTTAATATTATATAGAGTAGGGTGGTAATGTGGGTCTAATCAACATTTATCAGTTTTTTCAGAAAAAAAATCTTTAGCGCCTGACTATGTTTTAAATCACTAGATTCATTTTTTTGGAGCCATCTTGCTATGGATTCATTTAGATGATCATTAAAGGTTAATGATATTATATTTTCAACTGAAACTAATAGATAATGCAGCATAGCAGTTTTGAATCATTGCATATTGAATTTTTATTAAATAAACATTTCATTTTTGTATGATGATGAATTTCTAATATATAACACAAAAACTTATGGATAATAAAGTAAGTACGAGTAATATATGTACTTTTCAATTGAGCTTTCGCTTTAAGTTCTTCTTAAAACATAATTTCAACATGCTTTGACTTTTTATAATTACTTCGATTTTCAAATTTGAATATCATATATTCAATATAGAAAATTATAATATGATTTATTCTTTATATTTAGAAAATTGGTATAAAAAAAAAACCCACAAAAGTGGAAAGTGAACCACAATAAAGCTCTGCATTCTTTGGAAATTAGCTAACAGAGAGAAAAAAATATATTTATTTTGCATTTCTAATTTAGCACTTTGAACAAGTAAAGTTTTTTTGCATTAAAAACATTTATTAAAGTACTATTATGTTTAAACGTTGATCAAATTTAAGTACTCACTCGTTGACTTCAGTCATATTTTACTGTATATTGGTATATTTCATTGAAAAAAGATAAAAAATTTTGATGTAGTTTACTAAAAATGATGCCATGATCATGATTTTAAGTTTTCTTCAAGAAGTAAGTTGATTTGCTATATATTTTTGCTCAATATTGAAAGTAAAAAAAGGCTTTGATTACCCCACCCTACCCTATAATTTTTTTACGTGATCTTGTAATAAGTGCAAAAGTCAATAATTTGTCAAATTTTTTTAAAAAAGTGATATCAATTCTAGATATTATTAGAGCTTATCTTTTGGTTATAGACATAAATTTTTAATTTTTTTTTTTTTTAATTTAAATGTTCATTTATTAATTATTTTTTTTGAATCAATTAAGTTTGCAATATTGAAAGCATTTCAAATAATAAAAACATTTTTTCAAATAATAAAAAAGTTTCTTTATCACATCGGGAACTCGTAGTTACAGGTCTTTTAAGTTTATACCTGTAACGGTTGATCAAATAAAATAAAAAAATTAAGTGGGTAAAAAAGTCTACCGGCCTAGACGATATATCACCATTAATACTGAAAGACCCAGCTAATGTCTTGTCTAAACCACTTACTAACATAATAAACATGTCTTTAAAGAGATCAACCTATTTACCTGATTGGAAACCTATATCTGTAATACCAACTATATCAAAAATTATCAAGCGAGTTGTACACATCTAATTATCAAATTATTTAGAGAAAACTAGTTTGATAAATGACAATCAGTTTGGTTTTTGACGTGAACAATCAACAAAACTAGCTGTAACGCTGTTTGTAGATAACATAAAACGAAAAGTTGACAAAGGTAAATTAGTTAGGGCAGTATTTCTTGACTTGAGTAAGCCATTTGACACTTTAAGTCATGGAATATTTATCAACAAGCTTAACAGTTATGGTGTTCATGATACTGAACTCTGCTGGTTTAAAGATTACCTATTTAACAGATATCAACAATTTGTTTTCAAAACACAATATCTGAAACAGGAAAAGTTGTATGTGGTGTACCTCAAGGATCAATATTAGTCCCTTTACTTTTTATTTACTTTAATGACCTGGTATCTTGTTTGAAACATACAAAATCTATTATTTATGCTGATGCATCTCGTATAACAAATGCAAACAGCAAGCACAAAGTGAACACAAAATCCCCATTCTCATAAATTCTCATTGCATCTTGTCTATTAACAAAGCAATGCATTCTTGCTTTATTATGCTCAAACTTTACTAACTGCTTTGAAGTTGTCAATCATTAAAAAGCAACAAAAAATAACTGCAACCAACATTAAAATTCCAAAAATCCAACTTGAGTTTGCTAAAAGTTTTTTCTATTACTCTGGTGCTAGAGTTATGACAATCTACCATTAGAAATTAGGAAAATCAACTTGTTGACTGAATTTAAAAATACGTTAAAAATTTATTTAAAAATTTTTTTTTTTCCTTTTTACAACATTTCTAATAACCTTATTACCTCAATTGATTATAGTTTTATTATATTTTATAACATTTGTAATAATTTCTGAATTTATCCTGTATAAATATTCGTTAAATAAAAAAATAAAATAAAATTTGGAAAAAATTTGTTTTTATAACCAAATTAAATTATGGGCGATATAAATTTTTATAAAAATTTTTGATAAAATTTATGTTTAAATATTTTACTTTTTGGAAAATTAGTTTTGATTTCAACTTGAAATTTTTACGAAAAACATTATTGAACATAATAAAAAATACAAATTTATGGCAACTGCTTTTCTAAATTTCTTAAAATAGAATGTGTATGCTGTAAAAGATTGCAACAATATATCACACAATAAATAAAACTATGCTTATTGCACAATATAAAGAAATTTAATTTAAATTTAGATATTGCACATATTAAAACTGTATAACACTACTTTAATGTTAATGATGTAATATATTCAAAATGCAATTTTACTCTTTATATGAACTTTGTTTAATAAACTGCATTTGTTTTTAACAAATAATGGGTTGTATCACAATTGCCAGTTTAAAATATCTTTTTTTTTTCTTTATTACCGACATCAGATGAAAATCTTTTTCAACAAAATGTATACAATAATTCAAAGAACATTTAAACAATTTTTGGAAGACACAAATTTAAAAATTCTTTTTTTTCTTTATTACCAATATCAGATGAAAATTTTGTATACAACAAAATGTATACAACAATTCAAAAAACAAAATTGGAAAGAAAAACAAATTTGGAAAGAAAACGTTTTTGAAAAACATTGTTTATGATTTGTTTATCTTTTCCCAATTTATTTATTTTACTTTTTTTTGAAACTGATTTTTTTAAATATTTTCTTGGGTTTGCAAGCTTATTGTCAATACCAGTTTTTACTTTTAATAAATTATTGAGCACTAAAATCTTTTTCTTTTGTTTTATTTTTTTCATTAGTTAACTAATGAAAAAAATATCATCAATTGATGCTACCCAGCAATCATTGTTTTAGTGGACTTGCAATGGACCTAAATAGGCATTTTTTAACAGTTCGTTGGAGTTTTGTTCATTGGTTACTTAGTGGACCATTAATGGCAGCCACTATAAATGAAGAGCCAATAACTTTCCAACATGTTATTAGTGGCTAGTCATCGGCTAGCCACATTTGGTAACTGAATAATAGTTCACTAAGAAACCAATGAGAAAAACTACAGCAGTCTGCTCAAAATGCCTAAATAGGTCCATTAAAATTCCACTGAATGTTTGTTGGGTATTTTTAGATTTTCATATACTTTATTTACTAATCTGTTATGATCTTATTTATTATATACTTTCTAATTTATTATAAATTTATTATAATTATGATAAATTATTAATAATAAGTTATGATAATAATTTATAATCTATACAAGGATTTTGTTTCTATGACACAAAGTTATGGTTATTTATTCTAATGATTTAAAAATATTTACAATTCTTTATAGATAAATATATATAATAATTTTAAGAAAAATAACAATCAGTAATGATCAATAGTAATAATCAAAATTTGTAATGAATGTATCTTAGCAACATTACCTATGTAAAATTTAAGTTCATAATAAGAATGTAAAATTTAAGTATAATAAAGTATCATAATAAAAAAACGCTTTTAGATAAGAAAAAAATAAACAAGATAAAAATGATTAACAAGTGGCTTTTTCCGCTTTTAATATGAGAATTTATAATTATGAGAAATATTATCAGAGTTAGTTAAGATGTTCAGTGGTTCATGTATGTGCAGTGTTGCAAAACATCTGACAGCTTTTTAGGTGGTTTCATCTTTTCACTGGCTTTAATTTTACATCATTATATTTTTAACAAATTTTTATGTGAACAAATTCAAGTTGTTAAGTATGGAGTCTATTACTAATTTAAAAAAACCAGAAAAAGTTGTATGCAGAAATTGTAAATTGGTTTTCTATCTAATGGTGAGTGGTTTTGTTATAATTTTTTTTTTAATTGTTATTTTTATTAAAATTATAACTAAATCAGTGATTCTCAGATCATACAACATTAATAGAATAAAAACTAAGTTTTTACTAAAGCCAAGCTAAAAACTAAGTTTTTACTAAAGCCAAGCTACAACACACATATTCATATCTGAATAATGGGAAAAAGTTATCTTTATTATCGCTTAACCTAAATTTCTGTAAAAATTCATTCTGTTTGCAAGTAATTATATGATTTTGCAAGAAACGACTCATTCCAATTATGTATGCTGTGCTCCAATCAGTCACATCATTTCGACATATCCAATCAAGAGTATATGGTGATGTATTTACTGACGAATTCTATAATATAAATTTGATAAATAATAATAATTATAAAGTTTATTAATAAAGATTACAGTTAAAAAATCAATACATTTTTTTTTTTAGTACTTACCAAAATTACTTTGTTACTATCTATCATTAGTTTTTATTAATGTTTTTTAGATTAAAGTTATAATTTTTAAATGATATTAATGTTCATCAAAGACTAAAATATAATTTTTTTACTTGTTTTTTTACTTACTGTTGATTTGACTGCAAGTTTTGCATTCTCATCTATGTGAAGTAGGGTTTGTTGCAAAAACTTTATTACGCCTGGTCCAACATTAGTTTTTTTATCTTGAGTCTCACTGTCACTGAGAATTTGAGTAATTTGATCTCTCGATTTTGCTTCATTACTGATAAGTAAATCTGTGATTGGATTGGTTATATGCTGCCATGTTGTTGTTTGTTGCTGTTGCATTGTTTGTAATGTTGGTTGCAATGTTGCAAATGGATTTTTTTTTCCTACTTGGTTATTGAGTATCATAGTGTTATTCATTACTATATGATTTTTTTGATTACTGTACGATTTAGTGGAATAAGCTGCATTGTTATTTGTGTTATTTCTCATAAAACTGTGTTGTGGTTTCTTTGAGAGTTTCATCGGATTTTGAGTTCTTTGTTCATTTTTATTTGTGTGGTGGAGATCATCTGAATTGGTTTCGACTATCGTAGATGCTTGTGTATTTGTTGTGGGGTTGCTCTGACTATTATACTCATTGTAATAAGCAGGTTGTGTTGTGACAGAATTGCTACTGGTAACAAAATTAATGCTGGTATCAGTATCATTACTGGTAACTGCAATGCTACTAGTGACAAAATTTCTACTGAAGGCAGAGTTTTTATTGTTAACAGAATCACTAATTTTAATTTCATTTTTATTTTGTTGCAGGTTTTCTGTGATTTTTTCACTGGTATCAAACAAATCACCAATAAGAATATTTTTGTTGCTTTTACTGAACTTAGTGTTTATATTATTTTGCTGAATAAAAACAGTTGAAGCACCATTAGTTTTTGCTTGATGGAAACTTGAATTTGTAGTACTTACAAATAACTTTGATCTGTTTGTTGTACTAACATTTATTAGATTAACTGCGTGACTTGAAGATTGTATTATTCTATGAGATGGTAAAGTAAACATTGTAGTTGGATGTGTGTTAACACTTAATGACCTGCTGAATATTGTCCTAATTATTGATGAGTTTTCTATTTGCACGTGTGCAAAAAAATCCTTTAGATCTTGGTCATCATCATCAAGATGTTTTGTGAATGAAGAGGTGATGTTTATTGATGTTGTCATCATATTGATTCCATAATTATTGTCCTCTATTGTGGGATAATCTAATTGAGTTTTTGTTGTAAATGATTTTGTGGGTAATATTTCTCCTAATATTGAACTCTTCATTACAAGTGTGTTATTTGAATGCACATTTATTTTTAGCATATCTTCTTGTTTAAAACTATTTTCAAAGGAATGTCTAGAAAAATGACTAGAGTACGAAGGTTTAAGGTCTACTTTTTTAGCTTCATTTTTAAAATGAAAACTTTTTAGAGCGTTCATATTTGTAATTATTGAATGTGCTTCATATTTAGATTTGTTTGATAAGTTGATTTCTGGTAATGATGATTTTGCTGGAACGTTATGATTCTGGTTAATTTGCACACTTTCACTAACTTCCAGAGTTAATATTTCACTAGCTTGCAAATTGATTAAACTAATTTGTGAAGTGATTTCACTAGCTTGCAAATTAATTTCACTAACTTGGAAATGGATTTCACTAACATGCATACTTATTTTGCTAGCTTGTGGATTGATTTTGCTTGTTTTTGAATGCATTTCATTTGCTTGGAGGTTCATTTTACTATCTTGCAAACTGATTTTGCTAGCTGGCAAACTTTCACTAGAATTTTGACTGAATTCACTATTTTTAAGATGAATTTCACTAGCTTGAAGAATAATTTTGCTTGTCTGCAGGCTATATTTTGTTTCATAAACATCTGTTATCTGGGATTTGTTTTTTGTATTTAGAAGTAATTGGTTATTTATCAGAAACTCTCTACTTGTTACTTCACTTTGAAAACTTTTGGTGGCATCGTTTAATGAAGTTAATCTTGTAACACTTATTTCATAAAAGTTTGTTTGATTATTTGTTAATGAATGTATTGATTTTTTATTGCTTTGAGTACTGTCTAGAAAGAAGTTATGAAAATGATAAATGAATGAAGTGTTTGTATTTACTCTATCTTTTGAATGTTGCTTGTATGTTTGATTTGATTTTATTTGATTTACATAAACATGGTGAGTGTTATTTGTTTTTATAATTTCAAAGCTATCATTTTTGTGTTGTTCAGAAACTGGTTTATTGTTGTTTTTATTCTGGTTACTGGTCTCATTCCATGATTGTTTTTCACTACCATTGCCATCATTGTTAGGCTCTGTCACCATGGTAAAATTTGTTATTCCAGTTTCAACCTCAACTTTATTTTCAACTTTGGTCAAAGCTGTTATGTCTGCTTTAATTTCATTGTTCATGTCGTATGAGTATGATGGAGTTGATGTGTGGTCTAGAAAAAAGTTAGCCTTGTGTTAAGAATGATGAAAATATTATTATAATATTGCATAATTTAATATATTAATGAAATATTTTAGGCAAAATATTTTAAGTAATTAAAATAATTTATCTTATGTGCAATATGAAGAATAATAACAACAAAATCCTTTATTTTTTTATTTTAGTTCAAAAATCTTTATTTAACCATTTGAATTTTTTTTTTTTTTTTTTCTCTTTTGCTTATTAGTATGTGTGTTAAACAATAAATTGCGAAAAGTTCAACGTGAGATTTAAAGTAAAAGAAACACTTAGTGAAAGTTTACACAAAATATGTATAAACAGAACAGATTATATGTTGTCTTTTTTTAAAAAAAACATGATATAGTCTGTTATAAAATTAAAGAAAAAAAAATCCTAATTCTATAGATTTTTTTGAAATAGTTTTTATTTTTTCCGTTTTTCCTTCTTTTTCTATAAAGAGCATTCTTATTTTTTGTTTTTATTTTTTCTAAAAAATTATTTTTTTTTTTTAGTCATGTTTTATTTCTATGCTATTTTTAACATGTGTATATATAATAATAATAAAAATAATAATAATGGTAATAACAATAATAATATTAGCAATAAAAGTAATGTGTAATAATTTATTACATTAAAGTGTATAAACAAAATGTAATTAAAAAATAGCCTTACCAAGAGGTTTTTCAGTTTCGTCATTTATAACCTTTGGGTATACTTCATCAGTTGTTTCTTCGATATCTTCTTCTATATTTCGTTTTGTTGAGTTCTTTTTATATGAATCAATATGTTTTACTACTGATTCAACAAAGTTTTTAGCAGCCTATGAGATAATTCTAAATATCATTAAAAATTTATGCAATTTTTAAATTATACTAATTATGTTACTGAAGCATGGAAGGAAAATATGTTTTTTACTACAATATTTTTTACTTTATATACAATGGTAAATTTTCATAAAATAACAAATTTTTGTATATATTTATATGTATTTTATATATGTTCGAATATAATATTATAACATATAATATAAATTTCAATAGGTATATATATATAACTTGAACATATACAAAGTATTCTGAAAGTAGGATATAACTTACTAGAGTGAGATTGATGTGATGTCGATTTTGTTCTTCAATTTGTTGAATGAGTGATAAATATCGATGTAAAAGATGTTTTGGAAGGTGTCTTCGGTTTCTAATTTTTGTCAATTTTTTTAATTTTTTAACAATTTTATCCAATGAAATGTAATTTTGATGCTTTTTTAAGACTATTTCTCTGCGCTCTCTTGCTCGAGTTTTAGATCTCTCATTCGTTTGAAGTCTTGTTGTTTCTGTTTTGTTTTTTTCAATTTGTGTAAAGTTTTTGTTTTCTTTGTTTCTTTTATCAGCTAAAATGTGCAAAAATATTCAGTTAATTATGCTAAAATATGTTGAAAAGAGGAAATAGATATCATTAAGATGAATTCCAGGAAACATTTTTCTATTTTCTTTTAGCAAAATGTCCCCAGGTTAAAAATAAAGTGTTAAACTAGTTTTTAGCTGTGTGAACACTAAAAATGTTTTTACACAATTTTGTAATATTGTGAATTTTCTTCTAAAAATTTACAATATTACAAAATTGTTAAAAAGAATCAGTTGTTTTCATTTTAATAATATTATCATAGAATATTTTTCAGCCTGATTTGTTTGCTGTTTGCATTAAACATTAGCTTTGCTCAATAATTCAAAGATTCCGTAGAAATCCTAAAGTGTTCATTATTTTTTATTTTGAAAAGTATTCCTAGTTTTATGTGGATCAAAAAATCTTTATTTACATAAGAATAACATTTATAATAAATATAGAATAGTTTCTTGTTTATATTTGAAAGGTTTAAAATCTGTATTTTGGTAGAAAAATTAAACATTTATTTTAATGTAACGTTGCAAAACGTTGCAAGATATTGAGCTTATTTTTTTATATGAGACTGTTATTATTGATATTGCAACTTAACTAAATGTTTTAAATTCATTCCTCCATATACTTTTTTTATGTTATTTTGATATTACTAATATATATTTTATATATATATATATATATATATATATATATAGAGAGAGAGAGAGAGAGAGAGAGAGAGAGAGAGAGAGAGAGAGAGAGAGAGGGAGAGGGAGAGAGAGAGATGTAGATATAGATATATAGGATTTTTAAAAGTGAATCCGATAGTACATTGTTATAAAGTTCATTTCATAAATATCATTTTATATGAAGTTAATTAGATGAATAAGTTTTTTTAAATTGTAAATAAAAAGTTGTTAAAAAGTCAATTTTGATTATTTTTGTTTTATTCAAACCCATAAATAACAACTAATTTAAAAAATTCAAAGTTTAAGCAACAAAAAATAGGGAAGGTTAAAACACCTTTTAAGTACTATGGTAGGTTACCTTGACTTCATAGCAGTTACAACGTGTCGCTACTTCTAATTTGAAAAAAAAACTTTTATAAAACTTTTACAAAAACGTAGTATGCTACTCTCTGTTGTTGTTTTACTCTCTAAGTTTAGAAAGTTAGTAATTTAGTAATATAATATTTGATATATCAAATATGTAGCATGTTAAAATTTACAAATAATTTAGGCTTAAACTTCTAATTTAGATTTAAGGTAAATTAATTGGTTAATTGCCTTTTTGTTAGTATTTTATTTGTTTTGAACATGTATGACATGTTTCTTATGAATTTTTATTAAAGTTGAATTATATTATTTCGTCTTTATCTCGTAATCTCGTAAAGGTAATATCGTAATATACTTTCATTTTGATGATATTGTTGCTCGCATAATATTCAGTTTTTTGTTGTTTTATCATCTTATTCAAGAATATTAACTGAATAAAATGTGAACAATAACATTAATATTAAAATGAATGTATATTACAACATCTTGACGTTTTTCTGAGGTCTGCACTAAATAAAAAATAATTTTGACTGATAATTTTTTTAAATTTGGCCGTGCCAAGTTCATTAACCTGTGAGCTCTGAGATTAGCAAGGAATTTAAAATAACTAAACTCTACCGAAGTTTATACTATACATTTTTTATCTGTCGAAAGGAAATCTATTTACAAATTTAATTGTGCAGCTAAATTAGCTGGAGAAGAAATTTTTTGTTTTTGAATCTTTATAATCAATTCTTTTTAAAAGTTGCAACCTTTGAAAGAGAAAATTAGTTCACAAAATATAGTTTGATCTCTTTTTTTTTTTTTTAAACAGTCCAGCCGAAGACAAGAATCTAAACAATTTTTTTTTATTTTGGATAGACATTCTAAACATTAAAAAAAAAATCTTTTAGTGACTTGAATCCATAATACAAAAAAAATCATTTTTTTATAATGGATTCAAGATAAAAGATTTATATTGTTTTCTTTTTTTGTTTATCCTTTTTAATAAGTTCATTATTTACACAAAAATCATTTAAATTAGCCGTTTAAGGCGAGAACCTGAGAAGCTGTTTACTAGCTGCGCTAGGTAAGAGTGAAGCTGCGCTAGATAGACATGAAGTACAGAAAAAATAATAAGCATGAAAAAAAAGGAAGCAAATCATGCCGAACAAATGCTGGAACACTATCAAATCTCAGTGGAATCTTTAACTTTGAAATATAAGAATAGACAACCAAGAAAAAATGAAAAAGTTCCATCAAAGATGAAAAAGTGTGATAATGGTAATCACATAAAAATAAATTTAAAATCTGCACACCGAAATGCATCATTGGCCTACTTTGCTGAATTGAATTTTGTAAAAATTTTATGAACAACTCATAAATTTATAAAACATATGAACACTTATTTAATTATTAATAAAAAATCTAGAAGCCAAAAGTTGATTTACGATTTTAATAAGAATGAAGGCAGCACTTTTTTGTGAGGTTTCTTTGCTGAAGATATATTCTCATTTTATAAAATTAAGATATTTTGACAGAATTTTGAACGAGTTGCTCTTAACGCCCTCAATGCCAATAAGGTGTAATAAAGTCATTGTAACATTGTTTTAAATAACGCAGAAACTATCAATATTTTGAATTTATCAATCCGACTTTTAATGGACTTATCTTTGTTTGCTTAAGTATACTGAGTTTTATTATGTTGAAATTATCATACTAGGTTACCATACTAATTTCGCCATTTTTGGATATTTCGTAATACAAGTTTATCTCGTACATAAAATTTCCAGTTTAAAACATTTTTAACTACTATATACATTATGATATAAATTTATCTATAGGGCATATTAATGTTTTGGTTACATGATTTATTTACGTTATAAAAAAAAAGGTTATATGCAAATAACAAAATAACTTAATAAGGTCAGATTTACCCTATTTTACCATAAATAAAAATACAATTATATTATCATTAAAAAAGCAAAACAAAATAGTAAAGAATATAATATAAACAGTTACTAAAATAGTAGAATATTACATAAGGAATCAGAAGACTCGAGGTTTAAAACCAGAAGGAGAATCAAAATTTAAAATCATGTAAATTTTTTTCTAAGTTGTAAAAAAGGTACAAAAGATAAAGTTTAGTGTACTCAATTTATTTTAAATTCATAAAACAATGTGTTTAAAAAAAAAAAAAAACATTGCGTATACCTGTTTCTGCTCCTTGTAGTTGTAGTTCACTATATTCTAAGTTAAAATTTGTTAAGCTCGCCGTGGTGTAATGTATTGCTGCGCCTAAAGTTATAAAAATTACCGCAACAGCGGCTGCGGATAAAATACTAATACTTGGATATTTCTTTTCTTCGACGTGAACAATTTCTGAGTTATGGTTATTTAAAGGTTGGTTATCTTTTTGTCCTGTTTTGCTTTGTTTTTTCCACATTATAAATTAGTTTCAAGATTCGTTTAAGCTGTTCATTTCATCCTTTTACTCGACTTTGACACCACGTGCACACTTTTTAACTTTTAAATATCGTTATTTTGGTCATAAATCCAGTTTTTGTTATTGATTTTTGTATTTCTAATACTACTTCACTTCTGATGAATGTTTGAAAAAAATCTATGCAGCGTTCATTTACTGTTCGTTTTAACGTTCATTTATTTAAATAGAGTTTAAAATACGAATACAAGCGACGCTCTTGTTACCAATCTCTTTGCTGTGAATAAATTACGGAAATTTTACTTATTTAACGTTTACTTGTGACGGTCCATTTGTTGATTGTATTCTCGTCAATGTAATTCGCTTTAGAAAACTTTATTAATCAATTTGGTAAAATTTGATTTCTATGGATACCTCCTAAAACATTTCCTAATTTAGTTTTGAAAACAAAAGGTCGCGTAAATATCGAAAATATCGTAAAATATCGAAAATGTTTTAACTCTAATAACGCTCTGACGCTTAAAATCTTAGCGATTAAACCCAAAGTGCTAGAGTTGTTTTGAACCAAGTTAACTGTGCATAAACTTTTTTTAACAGTGGTAACTTTTGCACTAAATATTTTTATAATTAATTTTTAAATATTTTTTGAATTAAAACAATTTAGACATTTTAACTTGCACTAAATATTTTTATTGTTGTCCTTCTATTATCATTGCAGCTAGCGTACATCTCCCTCGCATCGGTTATAATTCTCCTAATTTCAATTGGTACGGCACCGAAAGGTTGATTAAAAAAATATTAGCTGATCAAAAAGTACCTACATATATGTATCTTTTCTATTTTTATTTGTATACTTTACTTTCATTATTGTTTGCTTTCAAAAATAGTTAAAACTTATTTTTGTAATAAGAAATTTCTTATCTGTAACTTATTTTCATTTTGTAAAAATCTATACTATTAAAACACCGATGTATCGATTAAATGACAGAACAGTCGATATAACGACTGTTATTGGAACAGTCGTTGTCTCGTTCTCGTTAATTTAAACTACACTAACTGGTTAATATACCAGTTAATATAAAATACATAAAAAGTTTTTCTGTATAAATTTGTAACCGAGCCTCACTATGGCTGTAGCTTTAAAAATGACCAGAAGGCTTTTTTTTTCAGAATGACCTTTTTTAGTTGAAAGTTTTTAAGTTAATTATTTTAAGAGTACTTGTTAGATTAAAGAAAAATTATTGGATAGATTTTTAAACAATTAATAACTAATGTTAGACATGGGATAATATATTTTGAGTAGTTTAGAGTTAATTTTTTTTTAAAAACCCGTAAGCAAAAAAAATTAAAAGATTCAATCAATAAATAACTAAACGTATTTTACTTAATTCACTAAGTTTAAATTTGAAATTTATCCTAAAAAGTAACTTAAAAAAAATTTGCTTAAAAAATCGAAAAAAACTTCGGTTAATTTTATTCATTTAAGTTCTTCAACGCTATAAAACATGCAAGAAAGAAAAAGTACCGCTTTTTCAATATAAATAAACTCAGCGAAGCGTGCTTGCGAACAGCAATTAAGATAAGTAGTATCACCGATTTACTTGTTCATGACCTCGTTTTGTTATCTGGTTTCTACCGTTGTAAGTGGCTGACTTAAACAAATTTATAAGAAAAAGGTAAATAAGGGGTAAAAAAAACCAATTTTTGTCAAACTGCGGCTCGAGCACTACAAAAACAAAGAAGTAAAAATTGCTCGCGTTAGCCCTTTTTTTTTTAAATAAGAATTGCGCTGGTTAATGAGCTTTATAAGGTTAAAAGCCAAAATGCTGACCAAAACTGGTCAATAAGTTAGACTAGTGTCTCTATAATACGTTACCACTAAAAGGTATTTCGTCGCGCCTGTTTTTTATTTTTGTCGCTTAACTGTATTTTTAATTAATATATTTTGTATACACTGTATACGAAATATGCAACAACGCATGTTAAATAAGTATTTCTGTTACTACCTTTTAGTAAAAATGCACGATTTTTAGTAAAACATGCACGGTTTTCAGTAAAACATGCACGGTTTTTCGCAAAACATGCACGGTATATTTTTTTTAACTGTAAAAGTTATTATTATAAAAAGTTTGCTCAAATAAATTCTTCGTCAACGGATCAACTAACTCCGCATTTAGCAACTGAAAGTAACGAGTCAAAGTTTCATGTAAATGGTAAAAAATATGTCTATATGTTTAATTCTATAGCATTAACATAATTAATTATACTATATCAGATTTATTCATTTTTCAGATACTTTGCCAGATATTTTTTCGGGTTTAACTGTATACTTTCACGGGTTGAATGATTTAACGGAAACACGTCGTTTATCAAGATTCGTCATTGCTTATGATGGCGAAGTAGATACAAGTTTAACGCCTGACACAACGCATGTTGTGACCACCTCTTGTGGGAAGCAATCACTTGATGATATCCCTGACAGTGTAAAGGTAGTTGAAACTGGTTGGATTGATGAATGTTGCAAACAAGAAAAGTTGGTTTCTGAAGATCTTTTTATCGTAAAATAATGTTCAATTCTATTATTCTCGCTAAATTAAAGTATACTATGGTTATGTAACTAATCAAAAATATTTTATTTTGAAACTTGTGCATCATCTTATTGATGTTTCGTTAAAATATTTGTAAAACACGAATTCCGTAAATATTTACTCACGTTGTTTTTTTTGTTGTTGTTTTTTTTCAGTTAGTTATTTATTAATTAAATTTTGCTGTTTGCTGATGCATTTTTATTATAAATATCAACAGGAAGATTTTCTTCCAAATTACTAAAAAAAAACAGTTTTAATTTTAGGTATTTGGCGTACATAAAGATTTGATTTAAGTGATAAACATAATCAATTATACAAAAAAAATTAAGCATTTAGTTGATCCGTAATGGGGGGGGGGGGGGGGATTTTTTAAAATAAGCAAAATTAATCACATTTTATGACACTCTAATTCAATTTTTCTTTACTTGTTTTTAAATAAAATTTTGGCCAATCTATAAAACACCTTTATACTCCACTTAACCGAAAGATTTCACTTAAATCAGACTGTTTATCAAGTTGTTGATTTTTTTGGTGGATGAAATCTTTAATTATGAAAAGTTTTGTGGCAAGTTGTTAAACGTTTTGGTTTATAAATCAGTAAATAAAGTTTTTGAAACGGTAAATTTCGTTAAATATCTTACGGTTAAATGAAATGCGTATGGGTTCTGAACGTATCCTGAAACTATGAAAACTCTATCCAATGTCAAGTTATCCGGTTTTAGTTTTCCAGAAATAAAATCATACTTCTTGTAGCATATGAATTTAAAAGTTCATTTATTTTAAAAATGTAACAGTAACCCTTTTGCTTTGATCTGATGATTTTTCTTCGCCATGCTTTTTACACCTTAGTTATCCAACCTCTTGGCAATTTGGTGCCAAACTTTTCAACCCAAAATATTCTAAAAAGCCAAGGATGCCATTTCTTCAGTTGTTGAAACTGCATCACAACTAAATAGTTACATTTCAATTATTTCTCCCCAAAAAATATAGACTTTGGTGTGCGAGACCATATATTTTATGTTTTGCGTTTGTGTTATGCCCCATCAATAGAAATACGAGTGCATGGTGTATAACCAAAATATAAAAATGTTAATCTAGGCCATTTTTGCATCTCATCTTTGAAGCAGTTGTTTCAATTCTGTATTAAGCTACTTTCTTGAAAGAATCTTTAACGACTTTAAGTTTGCTGAGTAATTTTTTTATCTATTTAAGACTTTAGTTCATTTATTTTAAGTTCAGAAAATAGTATTGATTCCACCAAAACCACGCCCAACATTGGAAGAAGTACATAAAATTTTAATCTAGTCACAAAATGGATATTTAGCACTAATACAGTGTGAATACTTAGGTGTTAACAAGGCCGTAGACAACTTTTTTTTATGTTTTAGCTAAGCAACTTTGAAACATAAAGAAAACTCCATATTTAAGTATGTTCGTATATATGAGGAAAGAGGATGCTTTGAAAAAAATTGCGGTGATTGGAGACTGGGAACAACAAAAAACCCAAAACTTTGACCCCCTCCCCCCTCCCCCCCCCTCCCTTCCCCTAACTCCAAATAGAAGAGCACAATTAGTCAAATTTGTAATTTTTTATTTAATTTTAAACTTAATTTAAATTCATCGACAACTTTCAAATTTGATTCAATAATCTCTTGTTGATCGGCTTTTATGACCTTATAAAGTTTACAGCTTTATTTTTTTTTTTTTTTTGTAACCACAATTTTTTGCATAGTATCCTCATTCATCTTATATATTAACATACTTAAATATGGAGTTTTCTTCATGTTCCAAAGTTGCTTAGCTCAAACATCAAAAAAAGTTGTTTACCGCCTTCGTTAATTGATTAATAATTTGAGTTAGCCTCTGTTGAAAGATAATATGCTTCTCGGTGGAAAATGGAATTATAGAGGCTTATGTTCAAATATTTTTTTATTTTTGAAGAGTTGTGAAATTTGAAAAATTTGAAATCAATAGTCTTTATGCAGAGAGTAAATTTAAAACTTTTTATGCAGAGAGTAAATTTAAAACTTCAGATTTAAAAAAAGATTATTATTATAATCAGTGATGTTGAAAATATATAAAGGTATTCGTTAAATTAATTAAATATATGAAGGTATTCGTTAAATTAATTGAAGCTTTTTTTTTAATGTTTTTTCTTTTTTTTTTTTTAAATTAAAGGTAATAGCTGCAATTTTTGTTACAACAAATAGTGAAAAAATATATTTTTATAAGTAACAAAAATAATGTTATCTTTTGAAGAAGTACCATATATGTTAGTAACTTTTGTATTTCACATAGACTATGCCCAAGTATGCCGAAAATGAGCTAGGTAGTTGCTTTAGAGATATTCTGAAAAAAGCGCCGGATAAAAAAGGTGGTTGGAGACCGTGAAAAACTAAACCACGATGACAGTTTTTATGATATTCTTTAGATCAGTAATTTGAAATATGTTTTTAGCTTGTGTATGAAGGTAGAATTCCCTTAAAACACATACCCTCTTAAACACTACACGTATAAACTTTCAGCTCTGGGCTCCACTAATATCAATGAAATTATTAAACAATGATTGAATCAGTATATATATATATATATATATATATATATATATATATATATATATATATATATATATATATATATATATATATATATATATATATATATATATAATGTTATAATCAGTCAGGGATTCAAAGAAGGTAAGGATGATGCGTTTATCATCACAACCTTTTCATAGAGCCCCTTTAGCCACTCATTAAAATAAAAATAAAAAAACACTTTAATTTTTAAAGTAAAATAAAAACTTAATAAAGCAAAACTAATTTTTTTTTTTTTTTTTTTTTTTTTTTTAAAAAATTGAAAACAAAAAAAATAAAAAATAAAATTAAAACAAATAAGAAGAAGAAAAAATAAAAAATAAATAAAAAGAAAAAATAACAAAAAAATCTAAAAACAAATACTGTAAACTATAATACATATGTCAAGAATTAAGGAGATGCATTTTAGTTTGTTGTTTAAACGATGAAATGCTTTTTAGGTCTTTAATATTTCTATTTTGGAAACATTACAAGCATTACAAATGTTCAAAACAGAACGCCTTTTAAACGTTTAAAAGACGTCTTTTCAATACCAGTTTTGTATAACTTTACTGAAACGGAAAGTTATGAAAACTTATTTAAGTCTCTTTACAACGTCTTTAGAACGTCCTAAAAGGACGTCATTTAGCGTCTAATTGATAATCAGTTTAGAACACACCACAGCGTTAATTTTCAGCGCGAATTGTTAACGAGACTATTAAAACTTAATGTTGCGTAGACTGGAATATTTTTATGTTTGGCTTAGTCTACACTAAAATATGCAGTTAAGAACCAAGGATCATGGTTTAATTGGTCAAAAGTTGAATGTTTTAATGTGTTATTATGTTGAAATAGGAGTTATATTTTTTGTTTATGGAAGAATATATATATTTTTACATATTCTTCGTATTATTTTAATCATAATAAATAAGTCTACGAAAAGATGCTCGATAAACCACTATGTTACCTCTTCTATACACACAGTTTTATATTTGAAAATGATACTTGCATTAATATCTTTTTTTTAGCTAGATATTTTGAAAGTTAATAAATATATCCTGAGATATCTTATTTTTTCTTGTAAATATTGACATTTTTGGTTTTCAAAAAGTCTTAAAACCTAAAATAATGAATTAACTTTAAAATCTTTAACTAAATATGGACCTAACACACTAAGGACTATTTGCAAAATTTTTTCATAAATGAAGTAAAAGATGAGTATGAGTTTATCTCTGATGTTTTTATGTGACTTTTTGACTAATTTTCAGAAAGCTGGCAGCCATTTTTAAAAAATATTTTTTTATTATTTGATTAAAAAACAAACAATTTTTTTTAAATTTTATAGTTAATAAAACATTTCATAAAAATGATATTTATTAGTAGGTATAAATATATATTAAAACAGTATAAAAAATGTTTACAAATATCTTCACTTGCAACGTGTGACTAGCTACACATCAGTGTTGTCTGTGTTTAACCGAGAAATGCATTCAGATCATTTTATGAAGTAAGTGTATATTTATGCTACATTATTGTGTTATTAGAATATTTAAACACACTAAATATTACTTTTTATTTTATTTGACTGAGATAAGTAGGCTTTGTGAGAAAAAAAAAAATGCTTGAAAGTTTTTGAAGTTCCAAGTTTTATCTTTTTATTATTACATCTTCATAATTGTTTATATTAATTATTATTTTTACTTTTATATTTTTGTTTTGTTTTCTGTTTTATTTCGTATCATGACTTTCAAAGTTATGTTCATTAAATTTTAAAATTGTTTAGTTTTATTCTACATTTTTTTATACTTTGTAAATAAATTGTAACTTTATTAAATATTTTTATGAAAGATAAATTTTTCACTTGGTTACATATTAGTAATATTATTAAGTTCTTATTAAGTTGATAAAAAAGTTTATTATTGATTACAACAATTTTATTATTGAAGGAATGTAAAGACTGGTACTACTGTGAGTATAATGTATAAACAGATACAAAAATAGTTTTTTAGGAATTATAATTAGAATATACAAACGACTATTTGAATATGTTACATTATATAAGTAATGAACTGAAGTGTTTACAAATTTTCTATTTTTACATATATAAATGTTTTATAATAATAATTTTTCATACAAATGTTGGTGTATATCTTAAAAACTGTGTTTCTCTCATTTATATTTATTAATATCCATTTATATGTTGCATGTTCAAAAACAAAATTAATTTGTAGTTTGTTTTTCAAAGTTGATAAACATCTGATACATATTATGAGCTTATAGTAATATACTTATTATGAGGTTATAGTAATCTGATGCAAGTTATCAGATTATTAAAAACCTTGATGTTTGTGTTAAGGTTATCTAATTAAAGCCATGATCCAAGCAGGGATGTGGAGTCCCAAAATGACTCCGGATTTGTATGTCACAAAAAGATTATTACAAGTATTGTGAATTTCAAAATAGGTATCACAGATGTAATGACTTGCAAGGCTGCTCAGTTTTATGGCTTTTTATTAAAAAATTTGTGCTGGCAAACATCAAAAAGGATTTACAAGCAACAAATTTTTTGATTTCATTTTATTTCTGAAAATCGATTTGCATTTTAATTATATCTCAATTTAAATAATTTGAACAAATTATATTTGTTCAATTAATTAATATATTTTTTTAGACTTGGATTTTATTCATATCATTTCAAGATTTTTTCATATTTTGAATATCTTACCTTTATAAAAAAGAGAAGTTATTCAAAATATGAAAATAATTTGTTTCTATTAGTTTTTATAAATATTACCTGGTATAAAAATATCAATAAGATGACACCTTTCTTAATGTTATGTTTTTGATTTTTTTAAATAAATTAAGGTGTAGATGTGTATAGTAGTTCTATTGGTTTAAGGTTATTTTATTATAGTTTATAGTTTTATTGGTTTAAGGTTAAGCTATTATATTGGTTTATGATTAACTTAAGGTTAGCTATTTAAACCACAACAAATCTAAAGCTAGGCTGTTATTATATTGGTTTATGATTAACTTAAGGTTAGCTATTTAAACCACAACAAATCTAAAGCTAGGCTGTTGAACAAGCTATGCAAACTACAGTGTGTGTGGATTTATGAAATAGAATTTATAAATTGAATGAAAATAGAGCATGTATGATAAATTGGTAGGGTTTTAGTAATTTTATATTTTTGTTTTTTAGGTATTGGCAGGCTGTACTTGACAACTTACTTTCCTGCAACGGAATCAAAAGAACCTTCAACTACAAACCAATTTTAAAAAATTTCAAAGCAGCATTTTTTAAGAAGAATTTTCCCTTTATTTTATTTACTAATCAGATAACTTATATTTCATAATTTCTTTAAGTTATTGTTTAATTTTGATGTTTTACAAAATTTTAGTTTAAAAATAATATTTACATATTGATTTTTAGTTTTTTAATAATTAATTTTTATTCAGAAGTACAATTATAATTGTAGTGTCCAATTTTTGTAATATTTTTTCTGTTAACATCAATTTGATATTATGTTATCAATGTGAAAGTATAATCTCAAGATATAATTAAAAAAATGGTAGGACGAGGTACATAAACATGCGCTTTGTTTAGCGCAAAATGTCTGTACCAATAGAAACCACTCGCAAAAATTTTCAATTTCGATTGGTCTATTAAAGTTTTACCGTTATTTTCACATGGTTTCTACTTACTATGACTGTAAGTGTGAAAACACGCGCAAACTGTCGATAGAGAGATTTTTGAACAAAAATTAACGCCGTGCGCCAGTCCGAAAAAAGACGTCTTTTAAACGTTCAAAAGACGTTAGAAACAATTAAAAGACGTTCAAAAGCCGTCTTTTTTATGTCCCGTGCCCACTGGGTGAGTGGTATATATTTTATTTGTAATTGGTATTTGCATGCTAGTACAATTGCTTGGTGTTATTCATCTATATTCTGTATTAGTTGACATTTGTACTTGTATATATATATATATATATATATATAGATATATATATATATAGATCTATATCGATATATATACATTAAGGTTCATTATCGAAATTGCAAATTTCGAAAATTTTCGATTAAAACGGTACCGAAATTTTTTTTTTCGAAATCTATAAAAACTTATGAAAATAATCGAACTAGCCAAATTAATTTCGGAAATAAAAAAGGAGTTTCGAAATGTAAAATTTATTTCGAAATCAAAAATTGAACTTCGAAAAGTGAAATTAATTTTGAAAGAAAAAACAGAATTTCGAAAAGTGAAATTAACTTCGAAAAAAAAGTGTATTTCGAAAACTGAAATTAATTTCGAAAGGAAAATCAGAATTTCGAAAAATGAAATTAACTTCGAAAGAAAGAAAAGAATTTTGAAATGTGAAATTAACTTCGAAAAAAAAAGTGAATTTCGAAAAGTGAAATTAATTTCGAAAGAAAAAAAAAGAATTTCAAAATGTGAAATTAACTTCGAAAAAAAAAAGTGGATTTCGAAAAGTGAAATTAATTTCGAAAGAAAGATAATAATTTCGAAATGTGCAATTAATTTCGAAAAAACAAAACAATATTTGATAACCTAAATTAATTTCGAAAATAAAATTAGATTTCGAAAAGTTTATTTAATTTCAGGAAGAAAAAAAAGAATTTTGGAAAGTTAAATTTATTCCAAAAAGTAATTTTAATACATTATATTTTATATTCAGCGCCCTGGGCCATCGCCCAACCAGGCCCTACTTTAACGCCGCCACTGTATATATATAAATATATATACACATAAATATATGTATATAAATGTATATATATACATAAATATATGTCTAAAAGTGTATATATATGAATATATACATATATATATAAATATGTATATATATATTATATATATGTATATATATATATATATATTATATATATATATATGTATATATATATTATATATATATGTATATATATATTATATATATGTATATATATATTATATATATGTATATATATAAATATGTATATATATATATTATATATATGTATATATATATATATATATTATATATATATGTATATATATGAAGACCTCAGTGGAAAAACCGGCGTTGTCACATTTAAAAAGTATTGAGAAAGTATTTATTGATCATTAATAAAAGTCTTTATTTAAAGCAAATGAAACTAAGCAATTTAAAAAAATTTATATTATAATTATTTTATTTAAAATTTATTCAAAACAAAACATTTTGTAATTTTTTATACAAAAATTTTTTTTTCTTTTCTTTAAATAAAGACATTTATTAATGATCAACAAATACTTTCTCAATACTTTTTAAATGTGACAAGGCCGGTTTTTCCACTGAGGTCTTCATATATTGTATGTATATATATATATATTTATATATATATATATATATATATATATATATATATATATATATATATATATATATATATATATATATATATATTTTATTTTTTTATTTTTAGGTGCCCCAAGAAGTCCTAACTGTCTTGCCACAGAGCACCGCGGAAGTGCATTTAACCAGGAAGTTCACGCCTCCTTCCTTACCATGACTCGAAAATATGTCCAGAGCTCGTTTCGAACCTGGATCTCCTGCTTATAAAGCAAGCGTTCTAACCACTGCGCCACGGCCGCACATATATATATATATATATATATATATATATATATATATATATATATATATATATATATATATATATATATATATATATATATATATATATTAATAAATATTTATATATATATAAATATATATACATATATTTATATATATATATATATATATATATATAAATAATATATTTATATATATATAAATAAATATATAAATATACATATATATATATATATATATGTATATATATATATGTATATATCTATATATATATATATATATATATATATATATATATATATATAAATAAATATATATATATATATATGTTATATAGAGAGATATATGTATATATATAAAAATATTACCATTTTGGTAAATTTTATTTGGTTCCAGTATGCTTAGTATGTAATGAATCTGTTTTAGTGTGCAAAGAATATAATTTAAAGAGGCACCATGATTCAAAAAATCTAACAAACTTAACCAGGTTCTTAACGAATTAGGGTAAAAAACAAAAAACAAATTTATAATTAGTTCGTTGGACAACAAGATTTGTTAAAAAGAGGCACTATCTTAACAGTAAATGCTACTGTTGCAAGCTATGAATTTAGTCTCTTTAGTTACAAATTCTAAACCATTCAGTGACGGGGAAAGATTACTTAAATTTAAAATTATTCACACCCCTTCCCTCCTCAATGCATTTTTTGTGCATTTAGTCGGAAAAATTTACCCTTTTAAATAAGCCGGCAAATGTAGACCATTTATACCATTCAGTCGTCGAATTTCAAAAAACAAGGACTTTTTTTTTACTTAGCAAAAATATTATTTGCACCCCACCACGTGACATCTACTAGCACCTGCCCTGGTGGCAGCTCAATGATTGAATACTGATATTTTTTCCAGACAGGAAAAGAAAATAAAGACTGGAAAGAAAACAACTTGTCATTAATTAAGCTGTTTGTAAAAAAGCTCATCAGATAAACAAAAAAGAATACAAGTGTTTTAAGTTACTAAGAATTATAAGTGAAAACAAATTTCAGTTCAATTCGAACTCTTTCAACATTATTTGATAAAGAAATGTTTTTCATTATTTGTTTTCTTTAATAAAAACTAACTGCTTCAATAAGCTCGACGCCAGCCGGTTCCGTAGCTCCGTATCTATTAAACCGGTTGAACTAAATAAACATTCTGATGGTACCGATGTCGCTGGAACTGAAAATATTACCCGTGCAATTTGTGTCTAAACCGGGAACAATTTTTGATTAGCTTGGAAAAATTCGATGACACTATTTTCGTAGCTCTGAAAGTATTGCAGACTGCAATCGTTTATTTCTTTTTCAAGTTTATCATTGTTTTCAATTAAATGACAACATGATTTATCTGTTACAAGTTCAATTAAGTTGATTGGCTTTCGTCTTTTGTCGTTAACGAAAGTAATAGTATTTGCAAATGGTGGCGTTGACGATTGCTGAAATGTTTTTACGGTATTGTCAGTTGAGCTGTTTAATGAGTTTAAAGTGTTATTTAAACAATTTGTTTCAATTGTTATATCGATTTCTTCGGATTCTTTTAGATGCATTTCATAAATGTTTTTCTAAACATTTTTGCCTTTATAATGCATTCATATATCGATATCATTTTTGATAAACTCAAATTTACGAAATTTGAAATCAAGAAAAGTAGCTGCTAAGAAAAAATCATTAACAAAAATGTATTTAAAACGTCCTTTAAGAGACCTTAATAATTCCTTTTGAAAAGTCTTAACTAGTTCTGTAAAAATGGGTTGCGATTCAAGTATTCCATTTAGTAGAGAATACAATGTTGGAAACAGAAATGTTACTGTAACATATTTCTTTCCGCTAAAAAGTTTTGTTAGCTCTTTAATTGGGTGTAACAAATCACATAAATCCTCCAGCACCTTAAATTCATTAGCAGTGGGAAGATAGTCTTTTATATTTTGGTATTCGATGCTAATCATATCCAACGCAGTTTTATTAGTTAATATAGATTCAATCATATCGAATTGGCTATTCCAGCGAATAGCTATATCCTGTACTACCTTTATTTTAGTTTCATATCGAAATGTTTATTGAACTTCTCTTAACTTTATTTTTGTAACATCTCCGAATGCTTAAATGAACCAACAGTGTGCCTACGGGATGAAATTACCTTGGCGATTTCCAATTTGCCTCCGTTAATTTTTTCAATTTCTTTAACTTCATTTTCTGTAACTTCTTTATTAATTAATTTTCCATTATCATCGTAATCCTTTACTTCGTAACACTTTGAACCATTTTTTAATTTTTTTACTTTTATATCTCTATATTTTTATACTTTTATATCGTGTTTAAAAGATCGTTAACCACAAGATTCAAACGATGACCAGCATATGGAATCTTAAGAACATTATCATCAAATTTATTTACTGCAGAGAAAATGTTTGCACCTGAGTCAGCAAATTGTGCAAAAATCTTAATTGACCATTCACTGAAGATTTCGTTTAACGTATTAAATAAATATTCAGCTGTTTTCACTTCAGACATAAACCTAAGATCCAGGTTTCGGTCAACCAGAATCATATTTTTGTCAATAAAATGACAAGTCACACCGAGGTAGCTGTTTTTACTCAATGATGACCAAACATTACAAGTAATTGTAATGAAATGACATCCCTTCAATTCTAGCATTAAAATTGATCTTAGATTGTCCGTAATTCATGGAATTAATTTTTTGCTCACCGTATTTATGCATGACATTTTGTAGCTTTTGTTTAACTTACTAACTAAATTTACAAAATCGGATATATCGTCATCGTTGAGTAAAATTGTTCAAAAATATATAAAAAAGTTGATTTTTTATATATTTTTGAACTAATGCAATGATCAATTGATAAATGGGATTGCATTGAACTGGTCAAACTGTTGTAAGGTAGAATCTTATAATATATACCGCATTTTGTTTGATTCTTTTGGTCTTTTTCAAAATATGTCCAAACGAAGCTTCGTTTTCTTATTCCTTTCTTAATAACGGATTTGTTTGTTTTTGACATGTTTATTCAAACTAAAAAGCAAGTAGATTTTTTACTCGTACGCATACAACAAATAATAATAAATTAGTATCTTATGTTATTAGTAAATGTGTAACACATGTTACTTCACTTAGGTTACCGATTAAGGAGATTATTATAACTTTTAGACCGCGATCCGTGATATAAAAATGTTATCAGAAAACAGTTTTCTTGACCTCCCTCTCAGAACTACTTTATTTTTTCCAAATTTGCGTTTTTAAGTATACTGATTCTGAATTTGAAAAGTTCCCAAGTTTTCCTCTTGCAGTTTTCGAGAAATTTACGATTTAATTTTATATCCAGATGATATCAATGGGAACGTTATTATAAACTGTTTTGACATTTTAAAAGACATACTTTTCCAAATTTTTAAATGCTCTATTAATCAGGGAGTTTTTCCTGATGATTTAAAAATAGCAAAAATTATTCCTATATTTAAAGAAGGAGAAAAAAGTAATGTTAAACACTATCGTTTAATTTCTATCCTCTCTGTTTTTTCTAAAATTTTAGAAAGAATTTTGTACAACAGAATATACAATCACCTTTTATCAAACAAATTATTATATAACATGCAATATTGATTTAAAAAAAATAATTCAACAGAGCATGCAATTATTCAGCTTACAAGAAGTATATCAGACTCATTTAATAATTCTAAATTCACATTGGGAGTATTTATTGATTTAGCGAAAGCGTTTGATACCATTAATCATAAAATTCTTGCTAAAAAATTAAAATGTTGTGGTATAACAGGCAATATTTTAAAATTGTTAAAAAGTTATTTAACTAATCGCAAACAATTTGTTTACGCCGATGAAACATTATCATCAAATTTGTTAAATATTACATGTGGAGTTCCTCAAGGATCCATATTAGGACCTCTTCTTTTCCTTATTTATATTAATGATTTATACAAAGCCTCGGATTTAATAACAATTATGTTTGCTGATGACACCAATTTATTCATGTCACACAAAAGCACTCCTACTTTATTTAGTTGCTTGAACATCGAGTTAATCAAAATATCTGACTGGTTTAAGACTAACAAATTATCTCTTAACATTGATAAAACTAAATGGGTTCTTTTCCATCCTCTTATCAAAAAACATAAACTGCCAATTAACATGCCTCATCTTGTTATTGACAATATACAAATTAAACAAGTAACAGTAACCAACTTTCTAGGTGTTTGTATAGATGAAAATCTTACATGGAAAAGTCACATTAAAAACTTATCAAGTAAAATTTCAAAAAGTATAGGAATATTGTACAAAGCAAGAAATGTTTTAAATAAACGTACTTTAGTACAATTATATCACTCATTTATTCATTGTCACATAAACTATGCAAACATTGCTTGGGGTAGTGCAAAGAAAATTAAACTTAAACCTCTTTATTGTCAGCAGAAGCATGTAGCACGTCTCATATATTTTAAAGACCGTTATACTCATGCCAAGCCTCTATTATTTGAAATGAAAGTTTTTAATATATATGAGCTTAACATTTTTAATATTCTTTGTTTTATGTTTAAATGTAAAACCAATTCATCCCCTATTTCTTTCCATAATTTGTATTCATCGAAAGATAAAAATAAATACATTTTGCGGAATGATAATTTTATAAAGCAGCCCATTTTTCAAACAAATCTTTTTAAATTTTGTATTGATTATCGCGGACCATTCTTATGGAATAAAATAGTTTTAAAAAATTTTACTAAGGATTTTATTCATCAAAGTAACTACTTTTCTTTTAAACGAAAGCTTAAAGAACTCATTTTTACAATTGAAGATGTAACAATATACTATTGATATTTTTTTTTTTTTTTTAGTGATCTTCCTTTTTACCCCCTATTTCAACTATTGATTTATAAAAATTATATATGCATCATTAACAATTGTAATTTATAATAATGTATCTTGTATTTGTAACGGAATATTTTAAATTTCTTACTTCGTTAACTTATTTCTTATCTTGTAAATATTTTATAAATTTTAACACGATCATTTCTTAGCGGTACTCGACGACAAGACCGTATGGTCTTCTACGAGTTCCCGCGTTCTTTTTTTATTTAATAACGATTATTATATATACATATATGTTTTTATTATTATATATTTGTATTTTAAATATTGTAACGAAATGCTTATTTATAATGTAATAAAAAGAACAACAACAACAAAAAAAAAAATTATCGAGTGAATCGATTTTTATCGTGTAATATAAAATAGTGATCTAAAAACTGTTCTTAGCAGCTGTAACTGCATAAATACTAAATTGTATATAAATATATGAAATATTTTTAATATATAACCAACTATACATTCATTTACATGGGTATATAAGAGTGAATTGATTTTTATCGTGTAAGTCTAAAAGTTAATTTGAGATATCGCTTTAACAACTGATAATACATTTAATTGTTCATTTCATTTTTTTAAATTTATTTTTATTATCTTACAAACATAAAAGTTTACAATGGTTGATTATCTATATCAGAATCAGAATCACTTGAAATTATTCCATTGCAATTATCATCGCTATCTTCGGCGAATTTCGAATTTTTATTGTCGCATTCAATGCATTGACATAAATCAGAACACGTCAGTTTTGCCTTCCGACATGAGCATCGTTTTGTATTACAACCAGTCGCGCATCTATAATAAATAAAATTTAATACGCTATCGGGAGCAATTTCATTTGACAGCCATTTTATCTTCAATTTGTCGCCATCCATCGTCCAACCATGTTCCAAAACACTTGGCATATTCAATAGAGGTATAGTGGCATGTTTCCAGATATAAGCTTGATAATTACATCTCAGTATGTGTTGTACTAATGCATCTGAAGTTGTAGGCAATTGCTCTTCTCTATAATTGCCACTCTTGAAGAGTTCATATCTCAACTCGTTAACTGAAGAAACTTAAATGTCATTACCATAAAGGTGACACACAAATTTCTCTATTTTCGTAAATAAATCTGATGCCATCAAGTGATTTTCACCGAGCTCTGCTAACACGCCTTTATACTCAGTTTTTTTTTGTAAGACCTTAAGTACTGAAGCTTTTCCTTTACCATAAAATGAACTTGTAGTATCGCATCCTAAAAGGAAAACATATTATACAATTTTACAGTGTTTTAAATGTTTGTATTAAGGAAGTGAAACTTACAAAAAAAGAATGGGAAATCATGTCATAAAAGATAGATAAATTAAGTTAACCAATTAACCTGTAAAAGAATGAAAGCCAACTACAGCATTTACAAGAGATCTGCCCAATGATCAGCTACTTTTCTTACATTAATTATACGTTTGTTGTTTTGATTTCCGGTTGCAAATAATACATTAACAGTAAAATGTTTAATAGCATGTAAAGCAATTACAAATACATCAGTGTCAGGACTCCAAATTACAATATTTTGGTGAGATGAAGCTGCATGATAACAGTGAGCCATTAATCGAGTATCTGCTTCTTCATGGTCACTTTTAATAGAGATTATTTCAGATACTACTACATTATTTGCTGATAACATAAATTGATAACATTTATCTTCATTGGTTAAATAAACACTCTTATTTGAGAAATAAAATGTATTCAATGAACTCCAATGAGTAAACAAAAAATTTATTAATTCTTCTTTATTTTTGCCATTTGAAAGGAACTTCTTCCATTGACGAGGTAAAGGCTGTAGTTTATTTAATATACGAATAATTGAAGTTCCATGAGTAACTCTTTTTACTCGTTCTAAACTTTTAATACTATGATTAAAATACCTATCTGAAACAAAGTCAACACGTTGACACCCATAACAGCTGGACAGATTAATAATTTCTTTTAATATATATTCAGCTAACTCACCAAACGTTTTGACTCTAACTTGTAGTGTTTGTAACAGTGCCATTGCATCCACTAGTAAAGCTCCACTTTCAACAATTGGCAACACCAGTGAATCTTTAAGAGGCTCTTCAAGAATTTTTAACAAATTACTTTTTGTTGTTTTTACTAAAGTTCCATCTACGGTGGCAAAAGGTGAGGGATGAGGTCGTAGAGGATACTTTAAAACTTCCTTCATGTCAATATCTCTGCTTTTTGCCATCAAGATTAACTTAGCAAACAAATTTGTGGTGTTTTTTATTTCCACTATTTCCCCTTTTTTATTTTTAGTATGCACTTTATTGTGCATGTTGGAAAATGTATGTAACATTGTTTTTTTAATTGGAGAAAACATGTCTGGCTCTTTGCAAATAATATTTTTGTTAATAAAACTCTCAGCTTTTTGTTTTCCTATTTCCCAAAGACTAAGCATATCTCTTGAAGTATTTTCTGTGGCAACTTACCCACTTGCTAACAGTAGAAGTTCCTTTCTTTCATCATCAAAAGGGTTTACCATTGTGTTAATAGTCTCCAGAATTGATGTAACATCCTCTTCATCCTTTTTAATTCTTGAATCATCCAAGTCTTTTCTACAACTAAATATCATGTTTAAAAATATACTTTTGAAACATTCTTTAAAAAAATTAAAAAAATCTATTTACAAAACTAGATTATAAAACTTTTCAAAAATTTTAGAATGTAAAATTATATCCATTCAATCAATTATGTATTTTCATAAATAAAAGAAGGATTATTACTAGAAATATGTTTACCGTGTTATTGAAGATACACCTGCAAATTCCTCAGCTGCTTCAGTTAACAAAGCCCTCTCCACTTGGGTTAACACCCATCTTTTAACAGCTCCTGGCTAATGTGTCATACCTACAATACCACCTGTAACTTTACTACTCCTGTTAAAAGTTTGTTCTATAGTTTGGTCACATGCAATATCTGCAAAGCCATATGATGCCTGTTTTTTAACTGTCCAGTTTTTTCTTATTTCACAACAAATATCTGTCAAACATAAAAAAGGAAAAATCAAAACATATAAGATAATTCTATAATGTTTTTAAAAACACAAAAAATAAATATCTTGTAAGTAAACTATATATTGTAGTAAAACAAATTGTTTTACTTGATCTTAACACTTCAACACAAAAGAGAAAATAGGTAATACCTTTATGAGTTTGATTAAGTACACTCATTTCTAACCAATAGCAAGATGCATATCTGCTGTAGTTGATACGATCTGTAACAAAAAACCATCCCAACATAGAGTTAACTGTAGATAGATGAAGATCCCAATTTCCAGTACGAACTGCTCTTAAATGAAGCAGCATTAATTGCACCATTTCTAAGTAGACACTCCAGAAAGAAAACAACTGGTACTTCGTACATTGGTGATTAACATAAGTCTGATAGCATATAATAATATATTGGAAGAATGGACTTTGAATATAGTCATCAAAGTCTGGATCTTCATAACATTCTTTCATACCAGAAATAAAATTTAAAATGTCAACTTCTTCTTCTCTGGTCTTTGAAGCAAGAAACGACTGAAACCTCAGACGACTAAGTGCTTCATACATCAATTTATGAGCTCTAACACCACGATTATAATGTTTGCCAGACATCACTCCATTGCATGAGCCACAAGCAATAACACCAGACTCAATAAGTATATCCTTATAAAACAAAATTTATATATTTGAATAAATTTAACAGTATGCAGAACAAAAATAAAAGTGTTTTTAAAGGCAAAAAACCTTCAAATATTATATATGCAAATATATATAAAAAAATTATTTTACTTGTAAACCAGCATCTTTAAATAGTTTAGCTATAGCTGACATAAAGGACATGACCATGTGGAAATCCCCAAGTCTTACCACAATTCGATTAACAAATTCTGTGTTTTTCCATCTTACCACCTGTATTTTTGCATAAACCGCCTCATCAAAAACCATTACAATTTGATGACGTGAAAGTTTGTTAGCTATGTTAATACCAGTATTTAAAATTGCATGAATTGTGGATATATCAGTAACAGGAGCATTTATAATTGGTAAGTATGTAATTGTTGAAATAATTCCTTTATTTGAACTGTATAATGAGCGTATTGTGTTAAAACCTGTCCAACACGGCAAAATTCCTGCTGCATCTAACTGAGATAATTTACAAGTGATGTATGCTAAATCAAGATGTCTGTAATATTCTTGACAAATGTCAGTATCATTTATAACTACATCTTTGTGTTCAAATAATTTTGTTAAGTTAAGAGATACTTTTTTTCCCAGAAAAAAAACTGGTATTTCACTCAATTCAACATTTACTGTCCTTATGCGCTTGCTAACTTCAAAAAAATCATTATCTGGTTTATTACAATTAGGCAGTTTTTGTATGCAAATACCATGTGCAATAGGGTGGGTCGTACTTTTAAAATTTTGGATATGGGAGCGCGCGCAACATTTTTTTTATGTATTAGGGTATTAGAAGAGACGTGAATAATTTTTTTTTCTTAAAAAGCTCATCTAGTGTGGACGCAGGGCGTTTGAAAAATGTCAGTTTTACGAAAATCTTATCATATTGGCATTTTTTG
Source organism: Hydra vulgaris (assembly GCF_038396675.1). Lineage (NCBI taxonomy): Eukaryota > Metazoa > Cnidaria > Hydrozoa > Anthoathecata > Hydridae > Hydra > Hydra vulgaris. Next base: position 18,628,143 of record NC_088929.1, read on the forward strand.
GCCTTTTTAATATTAGCCAAAGGAAAGGCAATTATTAAAAAGCAATCAGACATAATATAGACATAAAAAAATATATATATATTCGGTGCTACTTTTTTAATGCTATACAAACACGATAGACGTAAGAAAAGTTGGCTACCATTATGGATTTTACAAAAAAATTCTACTTATAAATTTTAAAAATGAGAGCGTGCGTGAAATTTTTTTTATGTATTAGGATATTAGAAAAGACGTGAATAATTTTTTTTTTCCTAAAAAGTTCATCTATTGTGGGCGCAGGGCATTTAAAAAACGATAGTTTTACTAAAAATGCATCAAATTAGCACTTTTCTGTCCTTTTATTTAAGCCTATGGCGATGCAATCATCAAAAAACAACCAGGTATAATATAGACATTAAAATAAAACATAATTTGGGGTGCTACTCTTCATAAAGTCATAAATAAAATATATAAAATGTCATCTAAAAGATACAATATATTTAAAGTTCAACTTATTTACTGTGATCATAAATAATCAAAGCAAAACATCAAAAAATTAATATTGCTTAAATTAATTTAAATAGATCTTTTTTTGATTGGTTCACGGGCATGATTTCTCGATGTGCTAATGTTGCTCTTATGAACCCATCTCTTCTATCTTTTCCAAATACCAATTGAGAAGCTCGTGTGACTTCTTGGACACATCGTTCAATAGCTTGCCCATGAACAGGAAAACAAGGTACATACATCGGTATATCATTGTATTTTAAAAGTTCATCCTTTGACAATAAACATGTAAGTAAAGGTTCGTGTACATCCAAGCTCCAATCAATTAGATCAAAAAGTGATTCAGCATTTTCATTATGTATATGGTGTTTTCTACTTCTTACACTAGTGTTTCCGTATTTTAAATCTCCTCTTAATTTTAAAATTGTTTCAACTGCAAATTGTCTTTCTGTTTTTTCTAGACTACATAACAACGTTTGAAGAACATTTTCACTATGAGCATTCCATGAAGAAGATAAAACGTAGGGCATTACAATGTCTTTAACTTTAAGTCTTTGATGACAAAGAAGTTTTAACTGCTTGAGTATATGATTAGGCCCTTCAGTCCTATTCCACTTTACTTTGATTTCAAACCAAAGTGGCACATAAACACCAACAATAAACTCCACCAGAAGTTGCAGATTATATGTTTCTTCAATTGAAAGTACGATTTCGGAGCACCAAAGTAAACATATTCTATTTTCAAAATTCAACCATCTTGCATGCGAATGTGGACCAATTTCTTTACTTTTAAGATTTTCCGGAAAAACCCCAGCGTTAATTGCATGGGTAATTTTATAAAGATACTTTTGATCATCTGATAGCGACTTTACAACTTCAGAGTCAAGTTCTATTATTGCATTAGGAAATTCAATTTTTACTATGCTATCTTTGACTTTGAAGCTAGTTGCCTTACCTATAAGTTTTTCAATAGAACCAGAAAAATTATTTTTAGACGTAGTTTTTCCATCAAGCTGAAGAGCACAAATTATCCACATTAATTTTTTATCCAATTTATGTTCAAGGAAATGGATAACACCTCCTTTCCAACCAGTGTTTAATTTTGTTGAGTCTGCACCAATGGCAACTAAATAGTCTCCGACATCTTGATTCACAATCCATTTGTAAATATTATCAGCTATTTGCTCAGCTGCAGTCTCTACTCTTTCTTCAGAATTGTTAGTGAAATGAAATTGGTATTTTCCTCCAGGTTCAGAACAAACTGAATAATGTTCTTCTTTTTTTTCCGATAGGTGTAATTTTCCATCTTCTTCTTCTCTCATGTACTTAGTCAAATCTTTTCGTCCATCAAAAAATATACATTGAATATTATCATTCATCGCTACTTTTTCAGCTCTACCTCGGATTTCTTTCATTAACTTAGTCTTACTTCGTTTTATTTTGTTGTGATCAACGAAAATATCAGTATTTTTCTTTAAAAAATGTGCATCTTTTGCAGAAGCTAAAGTAGCAGTAGCTATGGCTGCTGCAGCTCTGTTAGATACCCCATGCCTAATAGCTGCTTGAGAAACCCTGGTAATATCTAAGTAATTTTTTTTCAAACTGAAGTCAACTTTTTGTGTATTATCCGCATTTTTGTTGCCAATGTCCGAATCGTCTGTTGTTTGAAATTCTACTGCTAAAGGAGAAAATAAATTATGTTAAACAATTTTAATGAAAAAAATTTATAATCAATTTATACTCAACTTTTTAATTCACAGTTTAAACAAAAATTGACAAAAATATTTTTAGTATTTTAGCATTTACTTGCATCCTCACTAAGTGTTCCAGGTATTTTAGAGTCTGATTCTTTTCTACCTAAATATCTTGTTAGCCGATGTGTCTCTGGTATATCAACTAATCCTATTTGTAAAGAACTTTTGTTACCAATTTTATTTCTTTGAGCTTGTAGGAAAAATAGTTCTTGCAAAGGTATCTTTGCTACTTTAGGACATATGCAAGTTACATGAGCTTTAAAAAGACAACCATTGCATCCATTTTCATTACAGCTAAAGATGTTGCACTTACATTTCGTCAAATCAAATAACTTATCAAGCTTGTCCGTATACATATTTCTTTTTTTTGTAGTTCTCAGTTTTCTAATGTCTTTTGCAATCTTCCATTCAAGGACAAGTTTATCGACTGCGTATTTTTCTGAGACCAACGGGATTGTAGAACTTGCTGACATCCAAATACTTTTTATTTTAATAAATATTTGTATACACATACATCTTGTATTCAAATGTGTAACTGATCTATCACACAACAAAATTCCATACCGTAAACTATCTCTCAGTGTAGGCAGCTCTGATAAACAAAGTTCGAGTCCATTACCCAATTGCTCATGCAATTTAGGGCATTTTAACATTGTTTGAGCTCGAGTAGATTTAGCCATTTATAGCAATGAAGTTGATGTTATGTTTGTTAAGAAATATTGGTACTTTTTGTAGTAGGTAAAAAAACGACCTTTATAAATATGTTATAAATTTGTTAATTACATTTTTATTACAATATTTAGGATGCCAAAGTGATCATAAATAAATAAAACTCGTTTAAACCGCAAATCGTCAGGAAACTATTATCTTATTAATTATCCTACAAATAAGCTATTGGAACTTTATAAAAATAAAATATCCTACACCATTTCCTGTATTTAAATAATTTTAATGGTTTTTAATAATAATGGAAGGGAGGATATAAGTCCAAAGCCCACAAAGTTTGATGACTATGTTTCATGATTCACCTCATCTTATACTAGTAGCATTACGCACATTGAAAATAACAACAACAAGTTTTGTATACTAATTTTTTTAAAAGTTTTTCGTAAAACTGTCGTTTTTTAAACGCCCTGCGCCTACAATAAATGAACTTTTTAGGAAAAAAAAAATTATTCACGTCTTTTCTAATATCCTAACACATAAAAAAAATTTTACGCGCGCTCCCATTTCTAAAATTTATAAGTAGATATTTTTTGTAAAATCCATAATGGTAGCCAACTTTTCTTACGTCTATTGTGTTTGTATAGCATTAAGAAAAGTAGCACCGAATATATATATAATTTTTTATGTCTATATTATGTCTTATTGTTTTTTAATAATTGCCTTTCCTTTGGCTAATATAAAAAACGCCGAAAAATGCCAATATAATAAGATTTTTGTAAAACTGACATTTTTCAAACGCCCTGCGCCCACACTAGATGAACTTTTTAAGAAAAAAAAAATTATTCACGTCTCTTCTAATACCCTAATACATAAAAAAAATGTTGCGCGCGCTCCCATATCCAAAATTTTAAAAGTACGACCCACCCTAATGTGCAATATGGGTTGTTCCAGAACCGCTAAGAGTTTCTTCTGTGAAATCTGCATTATCATATACAAGTGTAGTAAATATATTTTGTTGAATGTTCTTTGGTACAACCGAATATTCGCAATTAGAGTTTAAAGTTGCAATTGCACTTTCAAACCCCCTCAATGTCATTGAACAGCAATGTCCAAAGTTATTTAAAATTTTTACAAGTTTACAGGAACCGGACATTTGCTTGATAGCAGTAGCTAAAGCTAAAGACTTATATGTTATTGTTTTACCTTTTGAAAAGATAAACAATAAATCTTGGGCAATAGATAAAACTTTCAACTTCAGCTTGAACTCTATATTGACATAACTCGTGTAACTAACTTCATCTGTATAACCAAGAAATATTGACAGAAAATTAAAAAGAGTAGGTGAAATTCCACTTTCAATATTTTCAAGACTAAAATCTGAAGCTGATGGTGGCCAACCACTTTTAATCCCAGTTCCACATCTAAGGGATTCTCTTATTTTCATACAAACTTGATGAAAGGCAGAATAACTAACATCAAATAAGTTATTCTCTTGTTCACTTTAAGTTTCATTATTTTCTGAAAGATCTGACTCTTGTGAACTTTGAGAATCAAGCTTATCAATTTCTTCATTTAAAACAACTGCACTATCCCCAAAAAAAACAAATTCACTTTGACTGCGATGAAATGGCTGATAAAATACCAAATCAGGATAACAATTTATTAATCTTTTTTTTAAGCGACAGCTTTTATAATTGCTAGCATCCAAATTTTCTACTTTTTTAACAATTTTTATAAAATATTCAGTAAGATAACAAAGGCGATAAACTTTTTTTAACTTGATGATTTTAGTGTCAATAACTTGTCTACAAAATGATTCAAAGGACAACTTATACATTAAGTTGCTGGTAGATGTCTCTGACGGTGGTATTAAAGATTTATAAAGTTTTGTATATTCATTGTAACATGTTTTATGGTATCTCACCTCAACAGCAACGCAATCCTTGTCTTTAATGTGTAACAAAATACTTTCATCATTTTTATTTTCAGCTGCTTGACGCAATAAGCCACCATCAAAAGTTTGACATAAACTAAGTTTCTGTATTTTTCTTTTTTTGTCGTGAAAATCTGTATAGTAAAGATTTTTTTTTTTTGCAAATAATACAAAATGGCTGCAAAACTGAAGAATTTGTTGAAATACTAACTGATGACAAACGGGAAGATTTTCTTTTTTTTTCTATTTTAAAACTTTCAGATATATTATTCACTTTTCTTATTTTGGCTCTTTCAATTTTAGACACATCTGTAAAATACTTGTAACATTTTAGATGATATACCAAATGAGAGTTTTTATCAAAATTTTCAGGGCAACTTACAACTTTATGCGCTATACCCGTAGCTTCTAAATTTTCGTCACTTATCATAAGTTATTCACTTCGTGATAAAATAAATTTTTCATAAGTTAAATTAGTAAAATTTCAATTGTTCAACTTCATAATTCGAAAAATGAATAAGACATGAGAGTTTGCAAGACTCGGCCGCAGCCTTGTTTTTATTTTGTTTCGATTGTTAAGAAGACGAGTAATTTGCCGCACGCATTTATTTTAAATGAGATAGAGAAATATTATTCAAAAATATGTTCTGTTTTTTATTTATAATTTTCAACGAAACTAAACGATAGTCGTGTAAATCGATTTTTATAGGGGGTTCTAACACTTTTTTCTCATAAACTGCAGAAGAAAAACTTGGGAACTTTTTCGATAATGTTATTACATATTACAAAGTACTATTTTTGAAAAAATTACTTGGTTCTGAGAGGGAGGTCACAGACCAATGCGATTAGCATGCACGGATTGCGGTCTATTTAGTTACATTTTAGAGTTATGTAACAAAAAGATTGCTAAGGTATAAATTTAATTGTTTGAAATCGTTGTAAATCTCATCTAAATAACCACTAGAGAGTAATTAGCCGTTAACGTGGCAACAATGATTTAATAACTTGCGTTAGAGGCATTTAGGGAATTGCACATTATAACTTTTAAAACATCATAATTATATCATTTGGGAAAAGCGCACAAACTTTTATGTAAATTCTAAATCTATGGTTTAAACTTACGTTATGCAAATTTAAAATTAAAAAGTATTTAAACTAGTGTTGCTATCGGCTTTGACTAAATCGACTAAAAGTCTACAAGTCGAAATTAGTGGACTTTGAAAAATCTAATTGCGGATCTAATCGACTTTGGATTATCTACTAATCAACTAAAAGTCGATTATGTCGAATAATAGTACTTATTCATGCATTTCTTATATCTTTTTATTTGATTGAACATTATAAATCTTTTTAATTTTATTTTATTTATCAAAAGCAAATATGACTGTTGAATAGAATGTAGTTTTTTCAGAGCCGGAATATAATATTTGCCCACCTTCCTTTCATATTAAATTAAAAAATCAAAATATAGTATCTCCCTCCATCCCAACGACCTCTCTCCTAATCCAGCACTAAGTTTTTTGTTTACTCTGTTGAAGTTCTATTAAGGATTTCAAAAAAAACTTTCAAAAAAATTACTTTTAGTTACCGGTACCGGTATCTGCGGTCACTTGAGAACAACTAAAAGTACTCAAGAGTAACTTATAATACACTGAAAGTAGCTTCACAACGTCTTCAGGTAATTATGTATGGTAACTAGAGTTAAATACCGCCTAAGTTAACAATTCGTAATGTTAACAGTCAGTAACTTGCCGAATCTTAGTTCAAACATAGTATCTAAAAAATAATATACAAACAACCAGGCCTGAAAAGAGGTTGGGAAAGATTCATTGGGTGTGTGTTTGTAAAAATAATATTATTTTCATCTTACACTATTTTTGTATACTTTTTCTCTATTTTTACTATATTAACATTTTATTTATATTATTTTTTCATTTCTTCAGTATTTTTATAAATAAGAAAATAATCAAAATCGCAAATTTCTTTTTTCGATATCCCAATTAATTTAAATCCAAAATATTGTTAGTTAGCTTCTGTATTTCTAGGTTTACGACTGATCATTCGCCAAAAAATGGTTTTTCCGCATGCTTTTTGGCATTTGCCTTTTTATTGTCCAAAGATTTTTCCTGACGGCCCTGCATTATTAAAGAACTTCATAACATATGACAATAATTATTATATTAAAAAACTTTATAGTTATGTGTTGTTTTTTTTGTTGCTTTTTTAGCAGTCTTTGCATGTGATTATTAAAAAGATTTTCATACAACATCGATACGATATACAGTGCTGATCCGTTCCGTTCTTTAACTAGGGCTCTAAAGATAATTAAATTGTGAGACCCTTTATATCTAAACAGTTTATTTTAAAACTTATATTTACTTTTGTTTTACTATTTTAGACTTATATTTGTTTTATATTTATCAAGAAATCAAAAGGATTTTTCCACAATATTAAATCATTTGGAACTGGCAAATATTATCCTGCGTGGCGTTCATATTGTTTTGTTTCATTAATATTTAAGTTGTATAATTTAAAAACATATAAAACAGACGTAAATTACTTGATTTCTTTTATTACTCCCCCCCCCCCTCCCTCCCCCTCACATTTCGACTAAATCGACTTTTAGTCGACTTAGTCGATTTCGAAAAAGTGCTAGTCGTTCAAACTATAATTTCAAAATATAGTTTCAAAAATTTTAATATAGGTTCAAAAGTCGACTTTGGTTGACTTTTGAAAATATATTAGTCGACAGTCAAATTTTTTAATAACATCACTAGTTTAAATATAGTTTAACCAAATATAGTTTTGAATTTTATTTTGAATTAGAAGTTCAAATTTTTTTGTTATTCAATATTGAATGAAGATGCTTTTGAGCATCTTTATTCAATAATTAATAAATAAAAACTTGAATAAGTGAATAGGTAAAATTTTAAAAAATTATACTTTCAAAATTTACAATTTAAATTGTAAACAAAAACAAAACAAAAAAGTAGCTTTTGCTATAGGTAGGCTTTATTCACTTTGAAAGAGCTAATATTTTATATGAAACATTTCACCGTGTAGATGTAAGGGGTCATTTGCAAATTATGTCACGCAAAAAACTTTTCAGATCCCCCTCCTCCCTTTTCCACAAAATGTCACAAAATATCAACCCCCTATCTTATCAGGTTTCTAATCCCTGCAGAAGAACCGTTGAGGTTCTAATCCCTGCAAAAATATTTCGAAGCAAATTTTAGAATTCCAAAAGTGAAAAATTGTTTCGGTAATATTTTCAGAGTTTCGAAATCGCAAAAATATTTCTAAACAAATTTTAGAATTTCGAAAGTGAAAAATTGTTTCGGTAATATTTTCAGAATTTCGAAATCAAAATAATATTTCGAAGCAAATTTTACAATTTCGAAATGAAAAAATCGTTTCGATACAAAATTAATTAGTTTGAAATTATTTCGAACTTACCGAAACAAAAATAGAGTTTTGAAAACTTTTTTTTTTATCAAAAATTCAACTTTTGCTTTCGTGAAAAACCTTAATATACATACAAAAAATTAATCATAATCTAACGAGAGATCAAAGAAAAGCATTTAAAGAAATTCATCATTTATTTGATAAAGAAATAAGATTCGTTTAAATAGAACATGATAAAGCAATTGAAAAAATTAGAGAACAGATTGGCCCAACAAAAATTATTAGTATTGATCCCACTCTAAGTTATGCAATTAAAATAAAGTCTTTCCTTTCGAAGCTTAACAAAAAGCAACGTTTTTCTAAAGATAAATAACAAATCTTATCCGATGAGAGTCGTTGTATCAACTATTGCCACACCTTGTTATGGAATTTCGAACTACTTGGTTAGAAGAATACAACCGGTCTTAAATGAAAATCCTATAAGGTTAAAAAATTCAAAAGACTTTATTAACAAAACTAAGTCGTGGTTAATTGACAAAGATGAAATACAGGTATCCTTTGATATTGTGAACTTATACCCATCAATACCATTAAAATAAGCAACTTTAGTACTTTTGGATCAATTAAGTAAAAGCGTTTCTTACAAAAACTCAACTAAGCTTACTTTAACTGAAACAAAACAACTAATTGAACTTTGTTTGTTTCGTTGTTATTTCTTGTTGAACGGTGAGATTCATGAGTTGGAAAATTCAGGCCCAATTGGATTGTCTTTTATGGTTGTTTTGGCTGAATTTTTTTTACAATTCCACGAGGAAAAGGCAATAAAAATGGCAATGACAAATATTCCTTCAATTGATATTAAATCCTTTTATAGATATGTAGATGATAGCCACGCTAGATTTTCTAACTTAAAGCAAGCGGAACAGTTCCAAACAATCCTTAATAGACAACATCCTTCTTTAAAATATACTATTGAAGTTGAAAACAAAAATAAGATACTTAACTTTTTGGATATAACTGTTATTAATAATACACATGGAAAATATGAGTTCAAGGTTTACAGGAAAGATGCTATAGCCAATATCCAAATCAAACCTCATTCTAATCATGATCCCAAAATTTAAAAGGCAATAATCAACGGATATATACACAGAGCATACTCAATATGCAGCGAAAACCATTTAAAAGATGAGATAAATTTTTTAGTTCAAGTGTTTACTGAAAAGGTACGATGAAAGAATGCTTGAAGATATTTCTTATCACGTTCGAAAAAAACGTTTAGCAAATAAAAATGAAACTCTATCAAACTCTAACAACCTTCCTACAATTTCTTTACCATAGATACCAATAATACCTCCCAGACTTAGAAGAATATTCAGAAAAGCTGGTTACAGAACTGTTTTTAAGTCAAATGCTAACCTAAAAACGCTATTAACAGAAACACTTAAAATTGAGGATAAAAAATTAGAAAGAAAATTCCGTGAAGCCTTGGAAATACAAAAACTTCAATGTTCTCCAATGTACGGTGGTATGAATTTGGACAATGGACAATATGTCAAAACGAACTTTTGGACTTCATTTTTTTCAAACTTACGTAAAATAAGCCATTATAAAGGTGACTCAAAGTTTAAAAAATTGTTGGTGTTGTTTAACGGTCACAAATTTTGTAATTATATTATATTATATGCTGATGATGCCGGTGCCTATGATCCGGCGAAAATTTCAAATAAATTAGAAGAGAATTCGTATTATCTGATTTCAAATAAATTAGAAGAGAATTCGTATTATCTGATGTTTTAAGTTATTTTATATATATATATATACATATATATATATATTCTTCCTGATGAACCTACTGATGGTGAAACACAGTGTTGAAGTAATCAAAAATTAGATAAGTGTTTTTACTAATTTATTATTGCTCTGTTCTTTTAGAACATTGAGCACTCTGTTTGTAGAATACACTGACATAATTTATATATATATATATATATATATATATATATATATATATATATATATATATATATATATATATATATATATATATATATATATATATATATATATATATGTATTATCAGAGTGTAACAAACTGCAGAAAATGAAGAGTATTTTTCTACATAATGTGAGTGAAATATCTACATTTTCTAACATACATTATATAACTTGAAAACTAAAAATTTGTTGATGAAAAAGTCAACACTATTTGTATAATGCTACGTTTTATAATGCTACATAACTGTAGATTTGTTTATTTCTACAGTTTTGTAAATTTCTTGTCTACATAACATCTACATTTAGACTACTTTATTGAGAGATCTAGTCAAGTTTCTAAATTCACTACTTTAATGTAATTTTTACAATTTTTAAGTACTTTTGCGGCTTTGGTTTTTAAGTTAGCCGCATCTTTTTTGGCAAGATTGTTCAAACAGGTCAATAAACCTACATCCATTCAAATTTCTAAATACACTATTCTAAAGTAATTTTCGTAACTTAAAAATACATTTTCTGCTTAGGTTTTAAGTTAAAAGTTTCGGGCAAGATTGCCCTAGTAGGTCAATTAATTGCAACGTTAGTCTTTTTTTTCGTCCACTTTTTGAAAAATTTGAGTTATTGATAGTGTTGTGTACCTCAGAATAATGTTTTCCTACTGTATTTACAAATTATTCGAATTCTTTTATTTGGAATTAACATGATTTTATCAGCGTATTATGTCCAAACAAGAGCTTTAGTTGTTATAATTTTTTTGCTTCCTGTTTTTGAATATTTATAGAAACTTTTCTTTTTTTTATATGATTTTAAAAATCTTTTTACTACCACTAATAATGAATCTAAAGAACACCGTTTAGGAGTCTTTAGATCACCTTCGCTCATTGGCGTTAACGTGAATTTAGTTTTTTAGTCAATTTAAAATCTTTTAAAAAAGGCCTTAACCCACTACAGATTCTAGTTCTAATCGGTTCTGACGTATAGTTGTCAAAATACAATATTTCTATCAATTTTCACAAAAAATACAAGAACTCCAACCGAGAAAGGGCTTACAACTAAGAAAAATTGCTAAACAATCAAAATAGATATGTCGTAGTCAACAAAATATCATACAGACGCAATAATATTTTAAAATTGCCTTAACTACACCGAGTTGAAACCTAAGTCATAATTAAAAAAGTTGCGGAGAAAACATAAGTTATAAAAAAAAAATTATAAGGCCGTCTCCTAAAGTCTTTCTTTTTTAATTTGTTTTATCTCAAAACTCAAAAATGTGGGGATAGAACAAGATAATTTTAACGTCGCTTAATTGCGTCTATACATTTTGTATATGACTAGAACCATGCAAATATACAATGCAACTCTATATACGTGTAATAAATTTTTTCGAACAACAAAATCGCATTTTTCTTTAATAGAGCAACAACAGCTTTTTACTATAGAGTAATTTTATATAAAACGAAATGAAATGAATTCAGAATCAATTTCAACAGTTATTTAAAAAAAATATTTCACAAAAATAATGACTTGAAAAAAAAAACTTTTATAAAAACAGCAACTATTTAAAGAAATTTATTTTGCTAAATAGTTTACTTTTTAAGTGCAAACATTTTATTTTTACTCAAGGAAAAAAATAAAAATTTCGCACATAAAAATCTTTGAAAGCGAATACACAGATTTTCAAACACTAAAAAGTTTCTGTTACTCTATTATTATTTAAAACTATGCTGCGTGCTCAAAGCTACCATTTACCAACAAGTTTTGAGTATTCTTTATCCCAAGGGTCTGGGTCTGCAAAAAAATCAATTGCAAGAAGTGAGCATACAGATATGACAAAATGAATTGGAGGTACGATTGCGAGTGCTCCAACCCAAAACAAACCAATTGCGCAGCCTATAAATGTTATTGGTTGAAACAAAATACAGATTATAAATATCTTTGGCCAATCTCTCCTATCTTTTGGGCGCTTGTGCATTTTAGCTCCCATGTAGTCCAAAAGAAACGGTGAGAGTACTATTATCCACAAAGATACAATCGATCCGATAATATACAAAATGCACAATGTGATTTGGATGTCATCGCCGAGACGAATATCTTTAGCCATTTTAAAAATTTAACCTTTACTTCTTTTTATGGTTTCGACTTTAAAAGTTTTTTTTCGTTTTCCTTTCTTTCGATTTAGGTTTAAATCTATTTAATTCTTTCGTTTGATTTTAGACTACATGTTTATTCAGTTTATCTTTGAATATGAGAGTTTTAATTTAGCATTGCCTTGCCAACCCAATTGTAAATTATTTAATAAAAAAATTCAACCAGTGATTGACATGTTGCTACGTTATAAAAAAAATCCATTTAAACCTAAACAACAAGAAGTACAATCAGTCTAGCAAGAAGCACCAACGCAACGGGCTAGCTTTAGATTTTTTTCGGGTTAGAAAATGTTCATATATTTCAAATATTTATATTTTTTTTACGCAAAATTTGTGTAAAAAAGTATTTTTTTCACTAAAAAATTAGTGTTATAAGTTCTATATTTAATGTATAACTTATAACACGAATTTTTTAATAAAGGTTTTGCAAAACTGACAGTTAAATTTGCTTAAGCGTACCTAGTTTTTTATTTTGTTTGAATTATATATATTTTTTTGGATTCAACCATTAATTTGTTACCTGACAGAAGGGTTTCATTCTAAGCTAAGTATTGTGATTGATTTATTATATGGTTTCATGAATTACCGTTACAGATTGTAACCAGAGACCGCTGCAACTTTCTTTGATATTTGAAACGATAGTTCTAAGACATGGTATCATCTTCAAACTTAAATATCTTTAAGCTTATATCTAAATTTATATAACTAAATTTATATTAATCAATAGACTTCAAATAATATACAAGTGTTTGAAAGTTATGACCATGTAAAGTTGCGAAACCCTTCAAAATGAGGGGATCATAAACATTGAAAACATCAAAATATTGTTTGATGAAATTTGAAATCTATCGGTGAATATAAGCTCAGTTTAAAATAGCAATAACTTATTTTATTATCACTATGTTATTTTTTGTTATTTATTGTATATTTATTTTATTTTATATTTATGTTAGTTATTGCTATTTGTTATTCTAATTATGTTATATATTTATGTCATTTTATGTTACAAAAATCATTGTATATTTATGTTATTACTATATTATTGTTATTTTGTAATAATTTGAAATTTATCGGTGATTATAAACTTAGTTTAAAACAGTGTTAATTTAAAACTCAGTAAACTATTATCCTTACATTTAGGGTTATGGGTCCCCACTTTTATAGTTGTTCTCAAACTTCAACCACAGCAATTTTTGGTAAAGCATTTCCTTCTGATATAAATAAAAATACACCCATGTTTAAAGTTTCCTTCATGCCTGAAAGTTTTTTTCACAAATATCAAAAAAGCTGTCGCGATCCCTGGTCTTTATATTAAACAGTACGAATAAATTGTTATATATAAACACAGATAATTTATAAACACTAATAAATTACTCCACAAAAATGCAGATGCATTGAGCCGCGTTAAAAATTGTATGAAGGTGGTTCTACGGGTAAAATTTGAAAATCGCTTATTTTAATAAAACATTATAAATTTTTTCAGATATTGTTAAAAAATTGCATTTAAGATAGTGAAAAAAAAATCAAAAAAATCACATTTAGACCTTAGCTTTGGGTCGCAAAATCTAAAAAAAAATTTGAAAGACGCTGCAATAAGTAAGGCAACGAAGGGTACTTTGGCAAGCGGGTAACATTGGCATGAGTTAGATTAAATGTATTTACTCGTCACCGGTTTACTATTGTTTAAATTATTTAACAGATGCTGTAGCCAGATGTTCAATGAACAAATATAACTATTTTTATACGCAGAATAGTAAGTATAAATAACAGCACAAAGCGACGGGCATGAATTAAACTAATTTTTCGTTTTATTGTTGCTGAAAAATTCCAGTTAAAAGATAAGTAAAACCATACTATAATATAAAAAACACATGTAAAATGATATATCATTTTTTGTTGTTTCTAAATACAAAGCATTTAAGATTTTTTTGTAGCATTCTATTTAAACACATGTTTCAGTTTTGAGGTAACATTGACAGGAATGCTTAGGTCATCCCATGGGTCAGGAATCAAGTAAAAACTGCTGCAATGTTTTACATCTAATGAATCTTGCACGATCACATGAAATGGAGTCAAACAAAGCAAACCCTATATTAAAAGAGTTAATTTAAAAAAAAATGTACCGATACATCAAATGTCAACAGATTAAAAACTAACATTTGCAGAAAGTTAAAATCCACACCTCATAATGTTGCATAATACTGGTAAAAACAAAAGATCAGAACCTAAAGGTGTGAAAAATTATCTCGTTCTTTCAGAAATTAAACCAAACACCAAAAAGTCTGTCACAATGAAATACTGCAAAAAATTAGAACGCTGCGAGTTTTTGTTGGAGTAAGATTTTGAGTCATTAATGTGTTGTAGAGCTTAATAGTTTGATAATTCTTAGACAAAAGTTTTATATTAAGTAAACTATCAGAATTGAAGCTAATTGATATCTTTTAAATAACAATATTTTATTACATTTTTATTGCAATTTTTTAACTTTTTTAATGCTGCTAATTTTTAAAACAAAAATGTAGGTTGATGCTAGTATATATTTTAAATGTTTTCAAAAAAAAAATAATAATTTTACCTCTAACAATGTAAATTAAGATTTACGATACAAAATATACTTTATTGAGATCATGGTAGATGCTATAATAAGATATTTTATAAGTACCTTGTTATTTTTTAACAAGTAAGCAAAATTATGAAGACAGTCTGAAACATGAAGAGAAAAAACCATATAAAGAATGGGTCGAAGTTTACCCGAAAACAGCCTCTCTACACCCCAAACTCCCCTCGAGAATAATCTTAAGAATATGTATTGTTTCAATGAGTTCATTGTATATATTGCTACAACTGTACAAAGTTACAAAGCATCATAACTACTTTTATGACAAACAAACTTTTATGACAAGCAAACTTTTATAACTTACTAGGCTGCTAATACAAATGTATCGACAGTCTAATAATTTTCTTTTTAATTCTGATTCACTCCCAACACGGCTGCAAGCAAACACTACTAAGTTGGAAGTCACTAGAAAAAAAAGAATAGAGTTATAGAGCAAGTGAGTCCAACTGTTTACAAAGTTTACAATGCGCTTTTGAATCTTCTCAAAAAGAGAAAGAGCATCATTAGAAGAACCAGCTTAAATTTGACAATAGTATTACATACAGGGGCGAATTAAAGATTTGTAGAGGTAGAGAATCGAATCAAGAAAGAGAAAATGGCAAGCACGATAAATAGAAGCAACTTTAGCAGATGATAATTTAGCAATCAATTGTATATATGGTTTCCATAAAAGGTCAGTAGTAAACGATAATTCAAGACGACGTAAAGAAGACGACTCAGTGATTGTATTGCAACAGCGCTAGTATCTCCACCTCTATCTGAAGCACGATAAAAACTTTTAGTCACAGCAGTTAGCAAGTCAGCCGTAGAGCGAGAGGATTGAGAACCATATTAATTGACTGACAGTAAGTTATTTGATTCAAGATGGGATGTAAGAAATTTGTTGATCAAAGACCTTGGACAATAATTGGAGGGTTCAGAACGGTTAATTGAGTTTTTGAAGATTTGAACAACAGATGCCATTTTCCATCAGGCAGGAAAACAAGACTCAGTCAAGCACTTATAAAATAGTTTAGAAAAAATTGAAGAGAGTTCTAGAGAACGATTTTGTAAGACTATGACAGGAATGTTGTCTGGACCACAAACCGTAGAAGAGTTTAATCAAGATATGACTTTAGCAACGGAAGCTGGAGTAATTTGAATGTCTAAAAATGAGTTAACCTGTTTAATTGGAATGGAAGGAAGAGAATGGCCATAAGATTCAAATTTGAATCAAATTTGAAGAAAAGTTAAATAGAACTGTCTTATTCATGGGAGAGGTAATAAAATTAGTCCCATGAATGAGAGATGGAATGTTAGACCTACCTTTGTTAATGACGCTGTTGAAGATTTTCCAAAAATCTCTAAAGCCTAACTTCCGAAATAAAATGCAAGATTTAGTGAACTGAGAATAACGGAGCTTAGCATCAGACATCTCCATTTTACATCAATTTCTTGCAATAATAAATAGCCGTTTGTTCTCTAGAGAATTGTTCTTTTGAAAAAGATGAAATAAATTATTTACAATTAGATATAGCAGCTGTACAAGAAGACAAAAAATATGGAACAGAATAAGACTTGACTTGGAATTGACAAGAGGTAATTAAAGCTTCCATATCTGCCTGAACCCGGGAGGTTACTTAGAAGGCACATTTTTCAGCTGAGAAAGAAAAGATATCAGCCCAAGGGTCATCACAAAGAAAACTACTAAAAGAATCCCAGTCAGTTTTAGGGTAGTAGTAAATAATGCAATGATAGGATGATTGAGTTCAAAAAAAAAGTACGAGATAAAAGATTTATGGAAATCATTGCATAGACAGAACCACTTAAGGGAGAAAAAGGAGAAACTGAATACAAGCTAGGAACAAAGACAAGTCATTAATCAAGCCGTGAAGATAAATGATTAACTAGTCACAAAAGTTAACAATCTGAGTAATAGATTGAGAAATGCAGAAGTTATAGGATTTCGTGCCAGCAGGGTCATTGGCATTAGATTTAAGCAACTCAGTGTGATGAGTATTACAGTCACCAATACCAACAATATTTGCCGAGGATTAAAGAGAGAGGGTATATATCTAAGAGAGTGCAGTCTTGGGAAAAAGGAGAACAATAAAAAACAAAGAGAAAGGTGATAGAGTCAGAGGTGCTAAGCGAAAGCACATAAAAGAAAAGTCAAAAGATTTGAACCTGATTTTAAGACAAATAGGTAAACTGATGCGTATGTATACCCCGTGACAATCGGAGTTTTTGAGAATCAAAAGATAGTTAGGATACCCATGAACACTGAGATTTGAAGAGGAATTAGTAGAGTTTAAATCGGTCTCACAAAAAGCAAGCAAGTCTGGTAGATTTTTTAGGAGGTAAAATTCAACAGATGGAAGATTTCTTTGCAGACCACGTGTGTTTGTAAAAAATGTACTAAAACAGTTAGATGGTGGAGGTGGTTTTTTATGTTTAATATTTTGGATTGCTTTAGGCGTGACTTAAGTTTAAAGAGCACTCGACTCATTTATAGATAGAGCACAGCCTACAATTCCTCCTAAGCAATGAGCAATGTAATTGTCTCAGTCCTATTAATTAACCATGTTAATATGTGGCCTCGACAATGCGCGCCAAAAACATAAACAGGGACACCAACTATGCGCAACACAGCACTATTAATACTCTGATATTTTGCAGCTGTTGATGGAATCAGCCTCTTTGAGAGCTTCAACAGACTTTGGAAAACTTTAGTACCAGCCGACAATTAACATCTGCCAAAGGTGAGTATTTTTATCAAGACACCATCTCTAGCCTTAACTCAACTAAGAGCCCAAAGGCAGGAAAATATTAGCTGGATGCAGTTAATATTTGTCCAAGATGAGTATTTTTATCGAGACACCATCTCTAGCCATTACTTAACCAAGAGCCTCAAGGCAGGGGAGTTATATATTGGAGTTTCTTTCTCCTAGCTTTCGCCTATAAGCACACCCTAAAAGGCAACAGGACATGATACAGGTAATACTGGGTTACATGATACCAGTAACAGGATGATCGTGATGATCCTTGGAATAATTTAAAAGAACTACTTCCTGCAAACAGTACCTCAAAACATTAAGCATGGTATTTTGGAAATGCATTAGGAGTTATTAATAAGTTTTGCTTAACTTTACAAGTTCCATACATAAGATAATAATCATGCTTAGCAAAAATTAAAAATTAAAAATATGTTTTTATAAAAAGCAAATATCACGATAAAAGAACTTATATTTTCAAATAAGAATATCGATTGAAAGGTTAAATTAAAATAAAAATTTAACACAAACAACTTCCAGCATCCTAAGTTATTTCTTCCCTTTTTTGTTATTTTGGTTGCTAAATCCGTTTTTGGTATAATTTGTTTTCTACATTGCTTTATTTTATCAGTAGTACCAAGTTGTAAATATTTACTTAGGATACCAGATCATGCTTCACTAAAGTTGTTCACTTAGTATACCAGATAATGCTTCACTAAAATTAATATCATCAGTTATTGTACTTATCTTCACACCAGTTTTTTAAGCAAAAAATTTTTATAATAACATTTGTATCAATTAAAACATAATTGGATTTATTTTGATTACTGTGAGGTTGCGGAATATCTTCATTATCAACAATAGGATTTTTGATTGCGATTGTAAAGCTTGGCAAAAAACTTAATGGATTTTTCTCAAATAATGACAATTCTTCACTCACCAAAGTATCTTTTTTTTTTTTTTTGTAACGAAACTCCAAAACTTTTTTTTTTAACTGTGCTTCTTTCATAAAAACCTTAGAAACACTATTTTTTCTTCACCTCAAAACCTATATATTTTTATTTTAAAATTAAAAATGATATATTTATTTTATTATAAACTAAAAATAATCAATAAATAATTACCCAGCAAGCATGCTATAACGGGTTTTCAATGGACCTATATTGGCACTTTGAGCAAACCGCTGTAGTTTTGCTCATTGGTTACATAGTGAACCATTAGAGGCAGTTGCTAAAAGTGGCTAGCCGATGACTAGCCACTATTAAAATGTCGAAAAATTATCAGCTTGCCATTTATAGCGGCTGCCACTAATGGTCCACTAAGAAACCGATGAGCAAAACTCCAATGAACTGCTAAAAAATGTCTATATAGGTCCATTGCAAATCCACTAAAACTATGTTTTCTGGGTATACTCAGGCTATATTTAGTATCAGTAACTAAAAAATATAACATTGTCTTTCAATCTACTTCACAACTGGCAAGAAATTAAGTTACATTTCAACTCAGAAAAGTGGTTTATATAATTAATGATAAAACGACAAAAAAGAAGCCAAATATTACTAAGTTTTTTAAAAGCATTATATTAGAAAATTACAGCTTATACAGAAAAAAAAAATCAATACGCGATGTTTACCTTCGTATGCGGTTGCTAAGAAGCTGTACGCTATCGCAAATTTATTTAGTTTATAATAGAAAATGAGTAGTTCTATCATTTTTAGTACACCTGAAAGTGCCATGAAAATCTGGGGCTGTCTATTAATTACGTCAACAATTTTTTGGCAATTATTTCCTCCCCCCCCTCCCCCTTGTCAACGACTTGTTAAATTTTCAAAGACCTCCTATAAAATTTTGTTAGCAATTAATTTACTCCCTCACCCCCCCCCCCCCCCTTTCTTAAGTAAAATTAAAAAAATATGAAAAAAATTTAACATTTTTAAATAGTAGTAATAGTAGTAGTTTACAACTTCAATAATAATTGTTTAAAAGTAAAATATTTAGAAAAAAAAACTTAGTACAACTTTTAACTTATAAACATTTTTTAGATATAAATAGCCATTTAAAATTACAAAGGCTTGCTCTGAACAAAAAGTGAATAGGAGTAAAAGTGATTAATACATGCAACACTCTTAGTTTAAACTTCTTTCAGTGCATGATAGAAGGTAAAAAAAGAATTAAATTCACTCAACTTATCGAAGAACTGCAAGTCGATATTATGCCAATAATAAAAAAATTGTTCCAGTTATGGAATTAAAAGAACAAAGAGAAACATATAAACTTTGATGGAGGAGAATATTCCTCGATGTTTTCCGAAATTCTTACTATGATAAAAAAGAATCGTAACTATTGATCTTCAAGATCTTCTTTCACAAAACAGGTTTATATTTTTAAGTCTTTGTATTACGATTAATAATTGCAAACTTGAAAAATATGTATATAATTAATCTGAAAGTTATGAAATATATATATATATATATATATATATATATATATATATATATATATATATATATATATATATATATATATAATGTTTTTGCATGGATAACGTTAGCATTTAGGTAATTTGGGATAACGGTAGTAGCTAACGTGCCCGTCAACAGACCTACTAGTAACTAACGTGCCCGTCAACAGACCTACTCCAAGATAATGTTAAATATTTGTCATAATATTTTTATCATAATTTATGTACAGTGCAGAGTCACAAAAGGCGAATGTGCTAATCCTCCTTACTTCAACTTTAGACCTAATCCACTTCCACATTGAATGCAAACTAATTCTAATAGTCTAGCATAACAAAATAATGCATTTGACAATTTGTATAAAAAAAGGGTTAGCAATCTTTTAAGACGGAAGACCCAAAATTTATAAAGAGCTATTAACATCTTATTTTCAATATTATAATAGTATTTGTACATGGAGCTGGAGAGTCGCATTATAACGTTTAAATTTTAGCATAAAATGTTTATACCAGAGTTGGCAACCTGCTTGCGAGCAGTAGGTTGCCAATTCTGGTATAAGTATTTAAATAATATAATGTAGATTATGTACTTACATAAATCTTTATTTTTTTTTTTACATCAGGCCAACAAACACAAACTTTGAAAAAAATAATAGTGTTATGAGTAAACATCTTGCGTGTGCTCATTTAGTTCTGTATGTGTCAGGTATTTTTAAAGCACAACACGGTTTAAAAAAAGTAGAATATAGAAAATGTCATTAAAATACTAAAGGTTGGGTGAGTATGTAACACAAGACTACAAACGCTGCCTAATTTTCTTTTTTTTAAAAATAGTTTAATTTATTTTAGTGGTCGATAATTCAAAATATTTACAACAATCCGTAATAAATTTATAGATTTTTGAAAAATTGTAAATGTTCGCTATGTTTAAATTACCAACAAAGATGTGCTGCATCAGACACCTCTATACTAACAGTCTTAAGATACTTTTGCACATCTGCGACACAAGTACCATACTTTAAGAACACAATAGAATACTGGAAACATATGAGGAGAGAGTTTATTTCAAGTTATCGTCTAAAAATAGTAATTGATGCGGAAGTCGCATCAATTACTATTTTTGGCAGGGTATTCTACTGCAACACAACACGGTTCGTGAAGAATTTCCCTCTTGACATGCAATTGAGTACTCGTTGCTGTGCAAGTCTTTGATTATGACCAAGCATAATATACTTTGACGACGAAGGACGATTGAATAATACGTGAAAGTTTATTTCATCAAATCCACGCATGAACTTGAACATCAGAATTAAATCACTTTTTATTCTTCTTTCTTCAAGTGTCGTAAGATCTAACATGACTCTTCGCTGCTCGGCGGTGCAATGCTTAATCTTAGAAATAGTTTTTGTAGGATGGTTTTAAACTTTTTCTGGCGCTTCTATGTCTGCCTGTTGGTAAAGTGGCTACGCTTGGATAGTGTACTCTCAGTAAGGACGAACATACATGTTACACTTCTTACCACAGTGAAAAACTAGGGCTGCGAATAGTTTTTTTCAGCCTCTCTAAGGAGTGATTAGCGTTCATCACAGCTGCAAAAACTTAAGCATTACGTGTAATATCATTTGAGATAAGAACTCCAAGATCTTTGTCTACCTGAGCAACTTGGATTGCAAATGGCAGGTCGTCAGATCCTGGAATTAATAGTCTTGTATTGATACCTTTTTTTTGGTCAGTTTGCATGACTACTAACTAAGTAAGTATGCATAACTAGTAACGAAGTAACTAAATTTGTTTAAAAAAGAAACGTTGTTGACGTCAACTTTTCTCGACTTCCCCCCTCCCCCTTGTCAAAAATTGTCAAAAATCTCTAGGGTCTTCCTCCCCCCTATTTTGTTGACGTAGTTAATGAACTTTGTTAATGAATTAGTTAATGACGTAGTTAAAACCCTCTTCAAAAACTTAAACATTTTAATTTTTTTGACCATAACTTAAGAAACAACCATTTTATATATTAAATTAATAAAATATTAGTATGATAAACGTAATAAAAGTTATTATGATGATAAATTGTGTAAAAGTACTATATACTATTCTTACGCTTTTAAAATATTTTAAAAAAACCCTTGATTAAGGTAACAACCCCTATTGACGGTAAAATGTTTATTTTCCTAGAATTTCGTGTACGCGTGATATTAGCTCGAACTGTAAGCGATACCAAGTGTGCGTGGAGCTGCGTATTATCAACTACAGTAACGGCGCATAATAATATATAATTATAATATCAACTTATTTCATTTTCTTGCTTTTTATATAGTATAAAGTATACGTTTTTAAGATAGGTTTATAGTAAATAGCTAAAATTTCTAAGAAGTTATGAAGGTTGATGATTCCAATGCTCCTGCCATACAGCCTATTGATCAGAGTTCTATTCATCACATTTGTTCCGGACAAGTAATTCTTGACCTAGCTACTGCAGTAAAAGAACTAGTTGAAAATAGTCTTGACGCTAATGGAAAGATTATAGAAATTAGACTTAAAGAATATGGAAAAGAATACATAGAGGTTTCTGATAACGGCGATGGTATAGAAGAAAACGACTTTGAATCTCTATGTTTAAAACATTATACATCTAAGCTTAAAGAGTTTTCAGATTTAACATTTGTTAGTACGTTTGGATTTCGGGGAGAAGCTCTAAGTTCTTTATCTGCATTAGCTGATGTGGTTGTATCGACTCATTCAAAAACTTCAAATGTTGGATATAAACTTGAATTTGATCACAGTGGCAAGCTTGTTAAAAATACATCTGTAGCTCGTGCCACTGGAACAACTGTCACTGTTAGTAATCTCTTTTACACTTTACCTGTGAGATATAAAGAGTTTCATTTTAATATAAAAAAAGAATTTTCCAAATTAATTCAAGTTTTATATGCTTACAGCTTAATAAATAATGGAGTTCGTTTTTCGTGTATAAATCAAGTGGGGAGTAAAAAAAAAGTGCTTCTTTCAACTGATGGAAATAAAAATGTACCAAGTATTATTAGTGGTATTTTTGGAGAAACACAGACCAAGCAACTGCTTAAAATTGAGCAAATTAGCAAGTTTGATAACTCAGTTTTAGAAGAATACAATCTCCCTACATCTTTTGTGATCCAATTTGATGGTCATTTTACACTTAATGGTTTCATATCAGCAGCAGATCATGGATCAGGCAGGAACTTGCCTGATAGGCAGTTTATTTTTATAAATAATCGACCTTGTGACTTTACAAAATTACTTCGCCTTATAAATGAAGTTTATCATACATATAATAGACATCAGTATCCTTTTATATATCTTAATATTTTAGCAAGAAAAGATTGTGTAGATGTCAATATTACTCCAAATAAAAGACAGATAATGGTACAAGAAGAAAAGGTCTTGCTTGCATTTGTAAAATCAACTTTAAAATATATGTTTGAAAATTTAGTAAACCATTTCAAAGATAATGCTACCTTTAAATCCAGCAGTGAAATGTCTGTTTTTAAATTAAGAAATCCTCAAAATGAGTTTCATTATGTAAAAAATGATAAACAGTCAGTTTTTAGTCCGCTTGAACAATTTCGATGTAAATATGATAGCAGTTCAACATTAGAAGTTGAACAGACTTGTCAAACAGTTCAGACTCGTCATACTACTATTACTAATTTATTTAAGAAAGTATCAAGCATGAAAAGATGTCAATCGAATGATCAAATTTGTGACAGTGAAAGTAAGAAGTGTAAACTGAGTGAAAACTCAATTCTTGATGGTTCACATTTGGAATCTGTTGAAGAGATAAACAGTCAAAATTTGAAAAATATTGACGAAAAATATTTAGTTAAAAATACAGCTTTGTTATCACCATGTTTAAGTGATAATAAATGTCTCTCTGAGGAAAAGTTTATCCTGCAACCAATCATTTATGAAAATGGATTATTCAGTAATGAAATTATAAAAAATGAAAAATGCCATGATTTAATATTAGTTACAGATACCTTAAATACCTTAGTTAATGAAAGTGTTAATGCAGATGATATTTTAGACATTTCTGTGATTGAAAATAAATATATAAAAAAAGTTGATCAAGACAAAATTGTTGCAACATTTGATTTTTCAATCTTAAAAGAATATTATCAAAGACATACATTTTGTGAACAAAATACTTCAACTTTATTTCATGCAAAAATTAATCCTTCAGATAATTCAGCTGCTGAAGAAGAACTTACAAAACATGTTTCAAAAGATATGTTTGCAAAAATGGAAATAATTGGACAATTTAATTTAGGATTCATTATCACAAAGTATGAAGAAAATTTATTTATTATTGACCAACATGCTACTGATGAAAAATATAATTTTGAAACCTTGCAAAAAAAACATATTTTGAAAGGACAGCGCTTGATTGAGCCAATTTCAATGGAGTTGACATTAGTAAATGAATCTATACTTATTGATAACATCAATATTTTTAAAAAGAATGGGTTTGAGTTTAAAATTGATTATGAGGAGACCGGGAATAGCAAAATTAAGTTGCTTACTGTTCCAACAAGTCTGAATAGCAGTTTTAGTGTGTCTGATGTTGAGGAGTTGATATTTATGTTAAATGATTCACCGGGTGTAATGTGTCGTCCGTCTAGAGTTAGACAGATGTTTGCTAGTAAAGCATGCAGATCCTCAGTTATGGTAGGAACTGCCTTAGATCATTTTATGATGAAACGACTTGTTCAACACATGGGAGAAATAGAGCATCCTTGGAATTGTCCACATGGAAGACCCACAATGAGGCATCTTATTTGCTTGCAGAGAATTAATTACGATTGAGCTTTACAATTTTAATTTTTATGATATATTTTTTTAATAGAGAAAAAGTAGGGGAAGGGTTTAAAGATTTTTCAAAACAGAATAAAACTTAAACTAATGACAGTGGTAATAAGCAGTTAATGGTAAACCTGAGCTGAGTTGTGCAACATGCGCCTCTAGCCTGTTGGAGGTTTAAGTTCATTAGTTTTTTACACCCAACTTTGTAAAGGTCATTTAAAAAAATATATATTTTAGACTGTAAAAAATAGGTTATATTTTTAAGCATTTAACTTTAGTAGCTTATGTTATGTTATTTAATAAGTTGCTAAAAAGTATACTATAAAACAATGCTTAAACTGTATGATCCTATTTTCTCAGCGAACTTTAATGACTGTTATCTTAATTAAAATAGTTTATGCAATTATACAACTTCAATTGTTTGCCTACTAATAAAGAATATTAACCTTTTTAAACTTATGTTATCTGTGCTGGAAGGCTTTAAATAGAAAATTTAAACAGCTATATATAAACAATATAAAAATGTATTTCTTATCTGAAAAATTTTTTAACTAAGAAAAAAACTTATAAGTTAAGTTAAAGACAACCTGCTCTCTTTTAATTAAGTAAACATAGGTATACACCAACTGGATGAACACTGGTTCTCGCTATGTCTTATATTTTTATTGCTTAAATTAAATTTATTTTATTTTTTACTAGTTCTTAGAAAAGAATTATAAAATTGTTTTTATTTGTACCTCATAGTTACAGATTTGTAATTTGTTTATCTCTGTTTACTTCTGTAGCTAACACAACAAACTTTTACCTTGATGTTGACTGTAATTAAATCATTTTTAAAAAAATATATAGAATCATAATCATTGAATGTGATAGCTACTAATAATAATTTTATTTATAATTATCATATTAATTTGAAATATTTTTATATATTTGGACATCATGTGTCAGATTGTTTTTAAAGAAATTTTTGAGTGGTAATAGAAACCCAAAACATTTTTGTTATGAGACAGATCCCTAATATTAGGGACTTGTCTTATGCTTACAGATCTTGAAGCTGTCTTAGGGGTCTTAGGTGACCTCTAAAAATTCTTTACTTAAAAAATTAATTAAATCCAGTACTATATGTATATATATATATATATATATATATATATATATATATATATATATATATATATATATATATATATATATATATATATATATTAGTAAAAACAATCTAATTTTTTTCTTCAACAGGCTATTTCTTCCTGATGGAAACAGTCTGTTGAAGAAAAAAATTAGATAAGTGTTATTAGATTATTGCTCTGTTCTTTGAGAATATTTAACGCTTTTTTTGTAGAATACACAAAAAAGTAAAAATCTAATAACACAATAATAGCAGCAGGTTATTTCAGTTTGACATCAGAGATCTAAACATTCATTCATACCATAGTTTAATGTACACAAAACATCAAGTAGGGAAATGCTTTGTCCTTTCTTTATGTTTTGAGAAAAGCGGTCTCGTTCATGTCTTCTAAGTATTGATTTACTTTCTATTTGAGTTTAGTTTTAGTCTTTTAAATGTCCCAATTTCTTTTGAAATAAGTGCAATATCAACTGATCCCATACAGTGACGTTTATTGGAAATAGTTGCTATCCTTCCAACAGAAGCTGTTGCTGGAATGGTTGCCTTTTTTCAATGATTTTTAGGGTTGAAATAAAACGCCTGAAAAAAACCTATTTA
Organism: Hydra vulgaris; assembly: GCF_038396675.1. NCBI lineage: Eukaryota > Metazoa > Cnidaria > Hydrozoa > Anthoathecata > Hydridae > Hydra > Hydra vulgaris. The sequence continues at coordinate 18,654,919 of NC_088929.1, forward strand.
TTTGAAGGAGTATTGCTTCCAGTTATCTCAACTTCTTCAGAACCTATTAACTGAATTGAAGTTTTAATTTTAATTTTTATTGAACATTCAGCCTTATTTTTAAATTTTATTTTGAGATATTAAAAGTTGAAATGTTAGGAAAATAAATATGTTAAAGATGTCTGCGAAATAGTAAACTGTAGTCTGCACAAAGAACTATAAATAAGATTTCCTAGATTTCCTAATAGAGTAGTCCTAAACAACTACATCTAAAAATTATTTAATTGGATTGATAAATATTAATTATCAGGTAAAAGTAAAAGCATTGAAATTTTCAACTTTGTCGAGTTACTCCTAAGTATTGCCCAAATAAGCTGATATTTGTCCAGAATTATTTCTCTTTATATGTGAACAAAGTGTGTGTATTTTTATTTAATGTTTTGCTTATTTTTGTTAGAGAAATTTTACTAATAGATGTTTTGAAGAATTGAACAAAAATAAAACAATGCTTTGAATGTTAGAAGATGTCCAAAGAATGTTTTTCCAAAAAATATGATTGTGGAAATGAAATCCTTGATAATTTAAAAAAAGAATCACATGTTGAGCAAGAGAACTTAACACCTATTGATATTGCTGATACTGCTTCTTATAGTAAAAATATAGATGACAAAAACTATAATGAGAAACCAAAGAAGTTTTGTAATATTAGAGACATTCCTATTTTGCAGCCTAACACAGTAATAACTTTTTCAGATAATGAAAAATGTAATAATGATAAGTCTGTCGGTAACCAAAATATTGAGCAATTGACTGTTGAAAAAAAGTTGTTAAATTTTTTACAATGGTGTAAGACTCACAATCTCAATTTATCATCAAAGGTTTGTTTTTATATATTTGTTTTTTAAATACATTATTACATCAATTATATTAAAGTTTTAACAAAATTTTTTGAATCACCAGAATAATGTCAAAAAATTCTCTACTTAATAACATTAACTAGTGCTTGATTTTTACTGAGGTCAGGGCTAGGTTTAATTAAATATGACTAAAGCCAAGTTTGTAGCCAAGACTAGGTAAATATGATTAACTAAAATGTTTGGAATTATTGCAGAGGAATTGAATTGTTTATCATTAAAATCATCATTATTATCATCACCATTACAGTTTTAACATCTGTTCTTCAACACTTGCATAAGTTAGGAAGTTTCCAATTATGCCACTTCTTTAATTATGCTGCTTGTTTCATTACCTAACTTTTTAAATAAGGATAATAATATTGCTACTTTCTCTATTACTCTCTATTTCAATCCCAGCCTCTTCATGATGTTGTTAAGCATTTCCAAAAAATCATGCATACAAACTCATATATGTTTTGTCTATTATTTTCATAATAGTCAAACTGGCGATCTCCAATTCGCTCTCATTTAATTCTAACATATATAAATATTTTGTAAACAAAAAATAGTATATATTAGTAATGTTAACAGAGAATAAATTTAGTTTGAAGCGGAATCACTCACAGAACAGAAAAATTCAAATTTTAGTTACTAGATAAATAAGCTTTAATTCCTCTGAAATTATAAGTTTCAGCGTTATATATATTTTTAGTTAAGTTACAGGATTGCACTATGTATCATAGAGTTAGAGCAATCGTTTAAATGCAGTTCATGAATGATCACTCAGAAGTCACGCATGGAAGTTGCGAGTTTTTTAATTTCATGCAGATATTTTAAAAAAAGTTGATTGCTTGTGAGTATTTTAAGTAAAATATTATACTTCTATGACTCATGTTTAATATATTTTCGATGAGAAATTGCAGTCATCAAATATTTCTAGCTAAAGGATAGCGTTTTGAAAATTGTTGTTTATTTTCAAACTGCAATATTATTATGCAAAAAAAAAAAATGATCAAAATATATATATTTAACTTATTCAGGTAGCCTAAAATATGATAAAAATATTTTCAATATAAATGTTTTTAAAAAATATCATAGTAGTATGCATATTACTTTAAGTCCCAGCTTTTAATTGCTAAAACAAAGAAAAATAAAAAATTACACACAGAAATGGAAATGCCCCACCACTATGTACTATTTCAGAGTTTTCTTATATTTTACAATATGTACCAATTATAATTTTTTTTTTCAGAAAAATAAATATTCCTAATATTCCTTAATAAATGGTATCTTTAAGCTATAGATGTACCACCTTGATCTTCTCTAGTTTGATGTGTCTTTTGCTTCACCTTTAAACCAAATAAGATGATGTGATATGCTTCTATTATTTAAATGATACAAGCATATCACACATTTTACAACAACAATCTGTCTCCGGTTTTGTACTGCTACTGAATTTACCTACTACTTCTCTCTTTTTGTTCATAAATTCTGTTGTTGAACAAAAGGTAAGAACAAATTCCTTTTAGGTTTTGGGGGAATAGGGTTGTCTGGAGACTTGATTTATTTTATTGTTTTCTTTTTTTTTATATAGTAGTATACCCTTTATTATTGCTAATGCATCTAGTTATTACAACATTCATAATAATAAAAATAGAAATGTGCAGATTTCAAGATGTAAGTTAAGAAATGTAATTTTTATAATTTTCACATGTTTTAGATGATTTACACAAAAGAGAGGAAATAAAATTTATAAAAGTATAAATGATAAATTGTTTATTTTACTCCTTAACTTTGATTTTTCAAAATTGAAAAAAAATATGTTAATAAAAATGTTAAATTTTTTATTTTAAAAGTTTTCGGAATAAAATTTTTAGATTTTCAAAACTATAAAAAGTGAAAGTTTAAGATAAGTTTGAGATTTCAAATTTCCAAGGTTGCAATCATTAAATATTTAACACTTGAAATAATTATTTAGGGGTCGCCGATCAACACTGATCTGCTGAAATGATAAGAATTGAAAAGTAGACAATCAAAAAATTTTGTGGAAGATCAAATTTTTTGTTAGTTTGTATCAAAATTTTGTAAGTGTAGCAATTTTTGCATCACACTTTTTATGTTTATGCTTGATAGCACTGCTTATACTGCAGAATTCCTGCTTAGTTTAAAATTCCGAAACAATAAAAAAAATCAAAACAAAAACTTATACTGGCCCTTGTTTTATAGTGTCACATTATAAATACAAACGAGCCTTTTAAATAAATTTTTTAAAAGTGTTTTGTTGTAAAGGCACTTTAGCGAGCCTTTACAAAAAAGTTTATGATAAGTTGTCTGGCTTATCCTAACTTATCATAAAAATTAACTAATAAAAAATCGATTAGGTTGATCAAGTCAGCTTTTGATTCGTCATTCCATTATGCAAAGCCATTCATTCAAAACTTCAAAAATTTTCTAATCACCTTAAGATATTTTTTAGCCCATTATTAGGTTGTCATTAACTTTAAGACTTTTGTTATGAATATCTTGTACATTTATGATTATTTTTTCATATTTATATTACAAAATATATTTATTACTTTTATAATATAAATGTTTTTATTATATTTATAATATAAAATATATATTTTCCATTCATTTAGTTAAAACTATAGTTTAAAATAAATGACTATTTGCAACATTGTAAATGATTATTTATTAAAAACATTATTTAAAGTTGACAAAAACACGCAAATCAGATCAAAGTATCAAGCTCATTCATTCAAAGTTTAATTGCAAAAATTTTTCTTTCTCTTGCGTACTACGCAATGAAAAAGCTATTCAAATATTAATGATCGAACCTTTACGGTTTCGGTTACTGAAAAGAAATAATAGTTTTTTTTTACAAAAACAATACAAGAAATATTAGAAACCTTTAAGAAAATTTTTTTTGATTAAAACTTTAACGCAAGAATATTTATTTAAAAAACAAAAAAAATACTGAAAATGATTTTAAACTATTCGTTATTTAATTTGTCAGATAACAAATCCAAATCAATTAATGTTTTTAAACCAGTTTTTTTTTTCACTCTTTTTGAGTAATTTTTTTCTTTCTGATTGTGTTGGCCTTCACACTACATCATTCACCCATAACTCTATAGTAGGACTTAAATCAAATATATTAGAATATTTTTCTTGCAAACTTACTTAAATTACATTTTGCAAACATTTTTCTTTCAGAGAGTTGGGTGTGTCCGTTTTTGTTCTATTCATTATTGAAAAAAAATGTTTCACTTTTGCACTAGATGCAGGCAAAGTAAATAATAGTTCGACAAGAGGTAGTTTTTCATCAAGCTAAAGAATATTTGGTGTCATAACTTGCAATAACCGGTATTATGTGGTACTAAGTACTTTACAGTGTAGTTTACTAAGCTATGTCTAGCATCCAAATGATCATTTACGCTTCCGGTGAAACCCGCATGTTGCAACAGCGTTTTGTAAAAGTCATAAACTTTTTCTATTCCTTTATCCAAGAATGTATCATTTTCAATACTTTGAAGCCAGCCTTCTGTATTTAAAGTTTTTGTACTATACATATCAGGGATATTATCACATGTTTTAAACATTCTATGATTGAATTCGTTACTAACTCAATAAGAATAGACTTTGTATTTTTTACTAAACATTTAGCATTTACAAAATCGTTAAGTGCGACACCCTGGAAATAAAACTTCCCAGCCTTTTCAGTCAATTTGGCAAAAAAACGTTTTACTGTTGGCAAATTGATAAATTTTGTCTTTTAAATACAATTTAATTGGTTTTTAGCTTGTTGAATAAACCCTGATGAAGCTAATACATCAATCTCATCACTTTGAAAAGATTTTTGCCAGTGCTAAAATTTCAATAAACAATGCAATGTGAAACATTACTCTTGTATGAACCCACTTTTTTTGGTATCCTTTAAACTTAGCTCTTTAGCATTTGTAAAAGTGCGATCTTTAGTCATATTTTCCAGATGCAGTGTTTCACAGGAAGACGTGCGATCACATGTCTTTATATGACCATGCATGTACGATTTTTGTTTAGCTGACTCAGCCGCGGCTTTTAAATAATTTGATGATTTTCGCGCATTTTAAAATTGACGCTTAAAAAAAGTAATCTAAATAATAATGAAAAAAAAAGCCATAAATTGAAAAAAGAAAATAAATGTTAACCTAAGAGAAAATAAACAAATTTAAAAAAGTAAGCTATAAACCAAATTTTTATCTTATAAATTTAAAAGCGTTTCGCCTAATAGACTTGCATAAAGATCAAAGTTTTTAAGTTAATTATTTCAAAGGGATTTATAAACAAAATTTTTACTAATTTTGTTGCAGTAAGTTATAGCAGGAATGAATAAGCTGGTGTGGAGTTTATAGCACACCATTTTATGTAAAAGTTCAATGCTGTTTGATATAAACACCTTACTAAAATTTAAGATTTATCATTCTTTTTTTTTTTACTGTTCTTGTTTTCTTATTTTTAGGATGCCTGTTATTTCCATCAACGAAATTTGTTACAAGTGAGGGAACAAAACAGACTATATGTTCAAAAAATTTAAACAAAAGTAAGACATCTACAACATGCAATCTATTTGAGAATTATATATGCCAATATAAAGAAAGAACAAATTTTTTATTCAATTCAAAGTTTTAAAATCTAAAGTGTTAAATAACTTAATTTATATTTTTAAAATATGAAAAAAAATATAATTTTTCATGAAATGTGAGTGAATGAAATATGGGTTTAAAAATAATATTATACATGATTTATTGATAACTATATAATAAACTATGCCTAGGGCTGCCAAATATCTAGAATCTGGCTTGCATGGTACTATGCTTCATTTAAGGTCTTTTATTTTAAAATTTGTTCTTTCTTTATATTGGCGTATATAATTCTTAAATAGATTGCATGTTGCAGATGTTTTATTTTGTTTAAATTTTCTGAAAAACAGTAAAGAAAAAAATATATATATAAATTTTAAATTTTAGTAAGGGGTTTATATCACATCATTTTATGTATTTTTACATAAAATGGTGTGCTTTCAACCTTACACCAGCCTATTTCATTCCTGCTATAACTTAATGCAACAAAATTAGCAAAAATTTTGTTTAAAAATCAGTTTGGAATAACTAACTTAGTAACTTAGGTCTTAATGCAGGTCGATTAAGCGAGATGTTTTTAACATTAAAAAATAAAAATTGGATTTATAGTTTACTTTTTTACTTTTGCGTTTATTTTCTCTTAATTTTTATTTTCTTTTTACAGTTTATGTTTTTCATTTTCATTTTTATTTAGTTTACATATAAAGACGTGCGATCGCATGTCTTTCTGTGAAACACTGTGATGCGTTAAATTAACACCGTTCCCTCAAGTCTCTAATAAAAAGGGGAAAGGAAAATTTTTTAAAGTTTTTCCACCCACCCTAAGCTTATTAAGACCCCACCCCCCCCCACCCCACCCTAACCCTAAACTTATTAAGTCTCCTCCCCTCCCCCCTGTTTATAAATTTTTACTTGTTATCAAGCAAACAAAAAAATCAGTAAAAATCAACTTTACAAATTAGAAAATTATTATTACAGTCACTGATAAAAACAAAAATTTTTAGTGTAAATAGGCTTTAAAAACCAGTAAATCTTGATTTATCGGAAATAAGTTTTTAATTTATTTTTCACCAAAGTATAAAACTTATAACAACATATTAAATCCTATTGAAATTGTTATAAAACTGTTAGAAAGTGCACAATTTACCGCAAGCCACACTAGATTTAAATAATTTTATGCGTGTTATGTAAAAATATTAGTTTTAGATTTATAAACTGAAATTTTATGATGTAAAGGGGGTCATGTAAGCAACCTCGAATTTCTTTTTGGTCAAATCAAGATCCTTACTATGTATGGTTTGAATACCTGATAAAATGTCTGTTTGCTGCATTTCCTGCAGCAACTCATTTTGTTTTTCAATTCTATCGCACAAACTCATACCTCCTGTTTTCATAAATATTTCAAATGCTTTCTGGTGTGACATTCCTTCTGGATGTATGATTACGGAACTGTGTTGCAATCAACTGCATTTTCTTTTACCACTTCATTCTGCCGTGTACTTTTGAGAAGCATATTCTTGACATACTCTGCATTTTAGCACAGTAACTATCCCATCAACCCTCTCTATTTCAAGCCAATTGTTAGTATTATATTTTACAAGTGTAGAATCTTTCCATTTATTAGCTGTTTGTCATTGTAACTTTCTTTTGTAAACTTTTACTTTATTCTTAGCAGGTGTTTCAGATCCTGATTTATTTTTAAAAGAAATAATTTTCTTTTGCTTTATTTCCGCTATATTTTATGATTATTTTTATGGTTTTTATATAGTTTTACTTCTAAAAATTATTTTCTAAAAATTTTAAACAAAAACAATTTTATTTTGCTTAAAGCATTATGATGTTTTTAAGTCAACATTCTTTCTATCAATCATAGACTCACATTATTTATTATTTTTCAAAATTTTTCTCAGAAACGTTATTGTTTCTAAATGGTAATGTAAGTTCGATTCATTAAACAAATTCAATTCATTCAAAATAGTTCATTAATGGGATATTAACTTTTTGTTTATATAATTTTTGTTATACCTTTATTTCTCTTTTTTTAAGCGATGTTTTACTTTTAAAAATTTTGTGTTTTACTTTTGTCTTGTTTTTGTGATGTTTGTTTTGGAATGTTTTTGAATTTTTAATATAAAGTTTGACTAACAATTCTTGCAAATCAAATTTGATCATAAATAAATGTTTTTGGGAGATCAAAATATCATTTTTTCCAAAAGTAGACAATCATTGATTGTTAATCGGCCGCTATTTCGAGCGCTGAATTTTTTTCTTATTTGTATTTTATTTATATTCTTTTTATAGTTTTTAAAAAAATTCTATGAAAAATTTTAGACTCGGTAACCCCCTGTAACCCCCTTCCTGATTGATTTTTTTTTGTTTTTGAATAAGGACCAGGTTTAGTAAAAAAGCCATATTAAGCTAGGGCTCTTACTGTTTGCTAATAACGTAAAAAAATATCAGTACTGAAATTTAAAATGTTAATAATATGAAATTTAAATTGAAATAATATGGATAGATATAACACTAGAAAATATCAAAAAAAGTCTGTAAATGATCTTCATTTTAAACTTTTTTTTGATATTTAATGTTGTTTTAGATATAAAATTGCAAAAGATATTGTTATTTAAACATAAAAAATAAAAACCGTACCCAAAATTGTACTTTTTTTCCATGAAAACCTGCCAGTTATATTATGCATATTATATTATGCCCATCCGTATATTTTATGTCAGTCAATGCTCATTTCCCCAACTTTACCTTTTAGTTCACAGCTTATCCCTACCTGTAAGTTAAGAACTGGTTTTATAAAAAGTAGTTATTGGCACTTTTTTGAAACTTGAAAAATGAAACTTTTTTGTTTCTTTCTAACTTTATATCAGGGTAAAAATATATGAAATCATCCAAAAAAAAATAATTTTCGACACCCTTACATCTCAGAATTTGTTTATTTTTACACCACTTGCAGTCCGTATCAAAAAAATAATAACTGCGAAAATTTTAGTTAAAAATACCAATGGGTTTCAGAGATATCGTCACTTGAAATAATGCTGACTCAGCATTTTAGTGATTTTCTGAAGCGACTACAAAGCAACTTTGACATACAGTATCTTCATAATGGCTTGGGGAAGTTTCCTAAAATTTGGTACTCTAATAGATTTTAACTTGAGGAATCCAAAAAAAGCACTCTTAAGACTCGATTATCTCAAGAAATGCCTCATTTGTCCAATTTTGTTCAAAATTATTGACTTGTAAATTAGTGATTTTTGGAGGTAAAATGAAGACTGTGGCCCAAAATCCCGAGTAAAAAGTTTAATTGTATATCATTATTTCATCTTAGGTCTACTGAAAAAAATTAGATTCATCAATTGTCTCTCTACATACATGATCAAAATTTGCATTTAAAAATGGTGTCTTTTTAGAAAAATTTAAATTTTGTAACAAAAGCAATTAAAATATTTTGTAAAACATTTATTTGAATAAAACATCAAATAGTGTTATTTATTGACTAGTTTAGGATATTTATAGTCATGGGCCAAGGAAGATGCCCTCCCCTCCCACAGGAGGCCCCCATGCCGCCCCCCATCTCGCTAGATTTTTTTTTAATTTTTTTTTTTTACATAAAATGAATAAATAATAGTTGATTGTTAAAATACATTTTAAAAACATATTTTTTCAGTTTAAGTTTGAGAAACAGTTTATTTGCGTTACTTCAAATCGATAAATACTTACCTCTTATTTCAAAGATCTTTTTACGATTTTAAGTCATAAATTTTAAAACCAAAGATATTAAAATGTTTTTAAAACATTTTGACAATCAATATCTTTATGTAGTTTTAGACTAATATAGTCATTGACATAATAAGATGGGAGTGATTTGTGATTTATTTAAACCCCCACCCCTCCTTCTCAGCCTACAATTCAAAAATTTGAAAAAAATAAAAGACATTTTAAATGCAAAATAGGTAAATAAAATAAAAACAAAATTATTTTAAACATAATTAATTTTTTTTTGTAACCAACAGTTTATATTCTTCAAGTCTAAATCAGATATGTTGTATGTATGACCTGATATTGTTCGTGGTGTAGAAATTAGGCATATAACTTCAGAATTGAGCACCCAACACTCATCAGTTCTCATTGGCCAAAAGAAGTTTTTACCTGGTCCATGTGGATGCATGAATCTGACTTTTATATCAAGCTCACTTACATCTTCAGCAATCCCTACCCACCAAAATCCATCATAAAAACATGTAATATAATCCATTTTTTTAATATTTAATGAAATATCGACATAATGTTTGCTTTTTGGAATGATATCAAATATTTCAGTGCATGCATCAGTACTTATTTTTTTATAACTTATAGTGTTTGGAGCAATTGGAATAAAATGATGATACATCCTTGTGCCAGGAACTGTTTTTCCACCTAAATATCTTTTTTCTAATTGTGCTCATGTTTGATCAATTTCTTCTTTTGAAAATAACTTAAAATAAATTCCATTTATTTTGGCTTTACAAAAGGAGTACATTAAATTAACATCTAAAATCTGCTCAGTAGTTATTTGTTTTAGACTTTCTTGACATACTACTCTTTTAACAGTCCCACCAATACCATCACAGGGGGATTTACCATGACTGGTAGCAAAAAATACCCATTCAGCATTTAAATCAAAGTCTTTACTGTGATGACAAAGATTGATAAAATTTTTAAAATTTTTAAATTGTGCTGCACAACCATCGGAAAAGTATTTCACACTTGATACATCAGGTAGACTTTCTTTGATATATCTAGTTATATCTTTCTGAGTCTTGTAAATAAATCCTGTGTCATGATCAACATCTTCTGAAAGGTAACAAAAAGATTTATGTTTGAGAAGTTTGTTCTCTATAAAATAAAGTACAATTGTATAAAGTGAGCATTGACTTTTGCTCCAGTGATAACTTTGAACCTCATCCTGAACAACATATTGATAGTTTTCAGCAAAATCTCCTAAAATTAAGCATTCGTTTTGGTTATGATTTTCTTTACAGTTTTTTAAGTATCTACTTTGTGTTTTTGCAATATATGAATGAGTGGTAAGAGTACAAAATTTTGACAAACTGACTTTGACGTTAGGGTAGTCTTTTTTAAATGCAACATGTAATTCATTAAGATTGAGTAGCAATAATTTTTTTTGAACATGTTGGTTTTTCTTAATACTTACATAATCTTTTTTTCCTGGCAACATTCTTGAAAATTCATCACTTTGATAAAAGTTAATCACTAAATTAACTGTTTCTGGTGAAAGTGGGTTTCCAGTTTTTTTTCCGGGTAATGATAGAATTCCATTCTCATTTTTAACTTTTCTTGCTGTTCGAACAAGATACTCAGACACTTCAAAGTAGCTTGATATCTTTTTACGTGTCCATGATTTTGGTGCGAGTGTTAACATTTGCACCTTATGGCAATAAGAGTCAGTCTCTGAAATTTTATTTTTTATTTCATACATTAAAATGTCTAGATCATGGTCATTGTTAATGTTGTTGTTTAAAATGGGGCTTTTTATTTCTGTTGTTAAAAAAGTTTCTTTAATATTATATGCTAATGAGACCATTTTTGCAACTCTGTCAATAGTGTTCTCAAACTTTTGTTTTGCTACAGGCAATTTGCTGTGTTTTGAAAGACTTTTTAGTTTGACTGGTGAAATTCCAAGCAATTCTATAGTGGTATCTAACTTAATTTTTTTCTCACTTTTGGATTCCCATTCCTCCTGTGAATTTAAATCTTCATTAGTTTCTATTGCTTTTTTGTAACATTTACTGCAGAATTTCCAACCTGGGGTTACATAAACATTATTTTTTTGCAAATAGTTTGCCATGTCTATGGAAATCTTTATATTACCTAAAAAACAAATTTAGTTTTACGTGGTTAAAATAACTGAAATTATCAAACATTTTATAAATAATAAATTGTTTTCTTTTAATTTCCATATCAATTCTGTTGTAAATAAGGTAAGATTACCTTTTATAGCAATTTTTTTACTTTCCTTGTGTGTTCCAAAAGGATTGCAACACTTTGTAATTTTTCTCTCAAAATATTTTCCATAGAATTGCTCATGATAACAACATATAATTCATATTGAACTATATTTTTCCTTTAAATTTGCTCGCCATATTATTTCTTCTTGTTTTTCACAAGGAAGATCTTTAAATTGAACAAAACCTTGTTTTCTTGAAAATCCAGTTTTGTGGCAATGAATGTTAAGACTTTTTCCAATGTCACATTTCTCCATATTAATTATTTTTATTATTTATTACCTAACAAAATAATATAAAAACTATAAAATTAAAAGTAATTCTTTAAGAAAATACAAACAAGTAAATACCTTTAAAAAGAACAAAACAAAATTTATGTTTGTTTTTTATATAAAAGGAGGTTTTAAGTCACCAATTTGAAATAATGAAAATTTTTTTTTTTCAAAATTAAAATTAAATTGTATGTTTTTGCATTATTTATTCATTTTATGCAAAAAAAAAAATCTAGGGAGATTGGGGGGCGTAGGGGCCTCCCGTGGGAGGGGACACTATTTGATGTTTTATTCAAATAAATGTTTTACAAAATATTTTAATTGCTTTTGTTACAAAATTTATATTTTTCTAAAAAGACACCATTTTTAAATGCAAATTTTGACCACGTATTATAAAAACTGAGACAATTGATGAATCTAATTTTTTTCAGTAGACCTAAGATGAAATAATGATATACAATTCAACTATTTACTCGGGATTTTGCGCCACAGTCTTCATTTTACCTCCAAAAATCACTAATTTACAAGTCAATAATTTTGAACAAAATTGGATAATTAAGGCATTTCTTGAGATAATCGAGTCTTAAGAGTGCTATTTTTGGATTTCTCAAGTTAAAATCTATTAGAGTACCAAATTTTAGGAAACTTCCCCAAGCCATTATGAAGATACTGTATGTCAAAGTTGCTTTGTAGTCACTTCAGAAAATCACTAAAATGCTGAGTCAGCATTATTTCAAGTGACGATATCCCTGGAACCCATTGGTATTTTTAACTAAAATTTTCGCAGTTATTATTTTTTTGATATGGACTGCAAGTGGTGTAAAAATAAACAAATTCTGAGGCGTAAAGGTGTCATGGTCTGGATGATTTCATATATTTTTACCCATCACCAGATTATTATAGCTAATTAACTGTCACCTCATGCATATTTATTAAAGTCAAATTGCATGATCTTAGGCTGACTGCTAAAACTTTCGAAGTAAAGTATAAGCTAGCAAAGCATAAACTGCTCAGCTTTGAAAAAATTGCTATGTACATATTTTGCGAAGTTTTGAAAATTAGTTTAAGAAGTTGTCCTATATTATTACATTGTCTGTAACAACCAATCCAGTGATGAAGGAAAAACATTTCTCTCTAGCATATTTCCTTTTTTAATTTCTTTATATCGTATACAGAATTATTTAAAAATGCGTTTAGTTGTTTGCCTAAGCAAGATTGTTGCTCCATCAATATAATCATTTATTGCATGTTATAGTATTCATCAAAAACATGCTAGAATCCAATATAAAGTTTGTTTCATCCATGTTTAACAATTTTTGTAGTCATTTATATTTATTGTCAGATCTGTCATTTTGTGACTGCACCACAAAAATTTTATGTATTTGTATTAGTTGTGCCAGAAACTTTATTGGTATAACTTATATTTATACTAAATATAAGCTAGAGCTTATATTCATCAAGCATAATCTTTATTGCATTGAATATTGTTTCACTGTTTACGTTGTTTCATTTTTTAGAACCACAGCCCGATAATCTATTTTATTACTTACTATCGAAGTGTTTCCATTTTTGTGTTTTAGAAATTTAATAAAATGTTGTTTAAATTTTTCTCCTTTAATTAGACTTAAAGTTGAAAATTCCTTTAATTGTAAGAGTTTTGCATATGGTATCATATACAGTGTATGTGCTGATCTTTTTTTTTTTTTTGCTGTCACATTTTATTAAATTTATTTAGCTTTGTTGTCGTTTTATTAAATTATCAGATTTAATGCTAAAATCTTGTTTTACTTTTCTTTTGAAAATTTTCTTTTTTATCACTGTTTGGTTACATTATTATCTTGAGTGACTTTTTGTTTAATCAACTTTTGTTTTTGGCTACTTTAAACCTAAATAATTCAGTTCCTATATATTTTTTTACATATTTTAGAAGGAATACTATTTTTGCCTGTATTGGTATTAAGCTTTATCAAATTATATTGTAATAGGTAATTTAATTACCTACAAATAAACAAATCATATAAGATTATAAAAAAGCCATTTGAAAATAAACAATTTTATTCACTTATATTAAATTCCTTAATCAGCAATTATCATTTTAGACAATTATCATACTGAAATGATTACTATTAAATAGATAAATTATACCTTTTATTTTTAACAACAATGTAAAATAAAAAATATGAATGCTGCTACAAACTTACCAATAGTAATTTACACTTAGACACATAAATTATCCTTGCATCACAGCAATTACATTGTTTTGTTAAGTACTTTGGTTAATAATTATTATATAATATAAATTATAATAATAAATATTAAGTAATATTATTTACATAACCCTTTAAATGCTGTTATATAAATGGTTCTGGCAACAGAACAATAAGGAAAAACAGTTTTTAGTTTAGATTTTGTTTGTTTTTTTAAGATTTAACACTATCCAATGATGTTTTTTTGTTAAAAAAATAATATTTAATACCTCCCCACACACGATGGGATAGAAAAAATTTCTAAACAAAGTAGTCCTCATTGTTCAATTTATTTATTAAAAACATCTATCTCTTTGTTTTTTCTAGAATCAAGGAAAGCAAATTTTACAAGTTCTGAAATTAACATAACTTCTAAACTTTGCTCAAGATATATACTCAATCTTTCACTAATGGTTTTTTCAATAATGCAGCCTCATATATTTGATATAAGTTAGATGTATTGATATAAGTTTTTATTTTAACACATAGTGTGTAAAATATTTTAGGCATAATTCATTAATCATTAAACAGTTTTATTCTAAAGCCAGTGAAATTCTGCAGACATAGTTAATACTAAATAATGCAGACTTTGTTAATGCTCCATTCTTTTTTTAATACTAAATTCTTTGCTTATACTAAATTCTGCAGACTTTGTTAGTTCTAAATTCTGCAGACTTTGTTAATTCTAAATTCTGCAGACTTTGTTAATACATATTTTATGCAATAAATGCAGAAGTATATATTCCTTTTCACCCACACTGCCCTTAAACGGTTTATGGGAACAATTTACATCTGTCGCAAAAGTATAATTGTTTCTCTCAAAAGTATAATTATCATTGTAACTAAAAAGAAAAACACAAAATCATTATAAAAAAATAATTTATTAATTGGATAATAAACTGCAATGTTTTTGCAAAAAAAAAATTGACGCTTGTTATGTATATATTATTGTAACATTAACGTTATAAACATATGCTTGTAACAAGTATAAAACCAAGTTTTTTATATAATTTTCATAGAAATAAACAGATAACTTATGCAAAAACCTCAAAGCAAAAAAGCTCAAAAATGATGTTCTTATACATACGTTCTTAATACGTTTCACATAAATACGTTCTTATACATACGTTCTTAATACGTTTCACGTAAATACGTTCTTATACATACGTTCTTAATACGTTTCACGTAAATACGTTCTTATACATACGTTTTTAATACGTTTCACGTAAATACATTTTTATACATACGTTCTTAATACGTTTCACGTAAATACGTTCTTATACATACATTCTTAATACGTTTCACGTAGATACGTTCTTATACATATGTTCTTATTACGTTTCACGTAAATACGTTCTTATACATACGTTCTTAATACGTTTCACGTAAATACATTCTTATACATGTCTACTAAAGCCACCGCATATAACTTTTTCATTATGAAATCATTAGTGACTTTCATGTACAGTTAAATCTGCATTTAATTAAACCTTATTTATTAAATAAGTTAGTTAAAACACAAGAAAAATGTTAAAAAATTTATTAAAGGAAATTAATTTTTTTAAATTTATTTTCAATTTAAAAAATTGTTTTACAATTCTTATTTATTATTTTTTTATAATTTTAAAATTCTCAATTAATTCTTTATTTTCTAGTTTTCTAGTTTTCATCAAAACTTCTATTCTACTATGGTTTATAACTTTTTTTTTTTCTGTTTCTTTTTTTTAAGCACGGTTTCAGCTGCTTTTCCTCTTGAGTAGCTCCTCTAATATAAAAGCTGTTATTACTATTCATTTACCACTTTTAACCACTGTTACAAAAATTGTTCAATATAAATATTAAACATAACAATAGCAATTCAATATACATCTTTTGACTTAACAACTAGCAACTATACAGTAATCTTTATTTATAAAACCTAGCAATAGTAAAATATCAACATGTGACTTAATTGATGCAAATTGTTACAAGAATTGAAAAATTTGTGATGAAATTTAATAAATTTGTGTCTTGTATTATATAGAAATATTTCTAAATAAGGATATTTATAATTGATATATATCAATTTTTATACATATATTAATATATGTATTAAAATAGGATATTAATAATTACATTTACATCACAAACTTAAATAATAACTTTTATTAAATAATAAAATAATGTAGCTTTTGATTTATATTTTTCAGGTTAAAGTTGATTTCAATGGTACCAGTCATCGATATGGCATGTTAGCTACAGAAGATATAAAAAAAGGTGAAGTGCTTTTCACTGTGCCACGTCAACTTCTACTTAACCAAAATACAGCAACACTTAAAAATCGATTGAATGAATTTGAAAAATGGCTTGATACTCATGGGAAAAGGTATAAATGCTTTACTAACTTTTATTAGACTTTTTATTACTATTATAGCAAGTTTGTTCTCACATTAAAATCAACTTATGTTTTCTGTAAAGCTGTCAAAAATTTTACAGTCTTATTGAATTATAAATATGTTAATTTTTTTCAATCAATTATTATGATTATTAATATCAATTTAAAAATTTTCAAAATCATTGTTGTTTTAATTAATTTTGTTTTATTACTTTTAATTTCCTATTACTTATTAATACGCATTTTATTATTTAATTTTCAGTTTTAATCAGTAATTCAGTGGCAATGGTTTCTTGAATGTATTTTTTTTTCTTTCTTAAAGACACTACAGTTTGACATTTTTCTCTTTCTTAAAGACACTGCAGTTTAGTTTTTCTATTTCTTAAAGAGACTGCAATTTTGTATTTTTACCAAAGAAACCTTTTCTTAAACACACTTCAGTTTGGTATTTTTCTCTGTCTTAAAGGCACTGCCATTTTCTCTTTTTTAAAGACCCTGTGGTTCGGTATATTTTTCGTTCTTCTAGATACTACATTCTGGTATTTTTCTTCTTCTTAAAGACATTATGGTTTGGTATTTTTCTCTTTCCTAAAAACACTGTGGTTTGAAAATGAAACTGCTGTTTCTTTATGAGTAGAGAAATGCTTTAGGTTTTTTTCAATTTTCATTTTCTTAAGAAATTTATTTATAAATATTATAGTTTGTATGAAAAGTATTATTAATTTCTTTCTAATAAAAAACTTTTGAATTCTTAGAGAAAAAAAGTTTCAGAGTTTTTGAAGTTACACGTTAAATTTTCAATATGTGTAATAATTTTTCTTGAAGTTTGTAAGCAAGTTCAATTAACTCACTATTTTGTTGTTCTTGAAAAATTACATTGCAGATCTTTTTATTTTACCTTTATAAAGTTCATTCTTGTAAATTTCTGCTTTTATATTCTATTTGTTACTGATTGTATTTTGCTTGAGTTTTTTTAGTTCAAACTTATAAAATTAGATGTTTTGCAACAAATATAATCAATATGCTACAAGTTCTGAGAGAGTAAAGAGAGTGCCTTACATATAATATGAATGAGCTTTAGTTATGAGAAGAAAATGCTCTAGATTATTAATGATGTCGTTAATGATGATTATGATGATCATGTTGATTATAATGATGTTTATATATGCATATATATACAAAATATAACATGAATTTTGAATAAAAAATACATACTTTAGGATGTATAAATGTTTATACAGCTCCGGTCACAAATCCTGCCCAAGCTATATTTTATCAAACCTGGTCCCAGTCAAATTTCAACCCCCATTGCTTACTAACCAATACTTATTTTAACCTGACCTGGTTTCATCCCATTATGCCAAAACAGTCAAGAGTTCCATAAATTATTTGGTCAAAATTGATAACCCAGTTAATGACATACCAGAATGTCAACCATTGGAAGATTTTTAGAGTATTCCAAAAAGAATGGTCTATGTAAAGTCATAAGTGACTAGGACCAGGCCCTGGTTAAAAATGAGACTTTTTGCAAACCTGACCCTGGCAAAATTATAGTATTCAGCAGGAGTTTATAGCCAGGGCTAGAAAAAAACTTGTAATACTTTATATATTACAAATTTATGCATACATTTACTATTTATTAAATACTGGCATATATATATATATATATATATATATATATATATATATATATATATATATATATATATATATATATATATATATATATATATATATATATATATATATATATATATATATATATATATATATATATATTAAACTAATTCACTTCAGGGTTGCAAAAAAACCGTGATTTTTTTGGTTTAAACTCTTTTGTTTTAAAAAAAGCCATGTTTGGCCAACTTTTTCAATTAAAAAAAAGAATTAGTCATTTTACTTGAGTAAATTATATTTTCTATCAACATTACTGCTGTAATTCATCAACCAATACATTATTTAATGTTCTGTATTTAAAAACAAGCTTTACTGCATTTTCTACTTCTATCTTGTTTCTTAACTTGAAATGAACAAGCCCAAAAGTGCGTTTAACAAACCTTCAATATCCATGATAATGTTGCAGTCTAAAAATTTTAGAGATTTCCATCATTCTGTGATTTTTTTAAACAGATTCACTATACAAATAGTTTTAATTGAATAGAGTAGATTTGGCTTTCAACTTGTTTATTAATGGTAACAAGTTCCTGAATTCTTTATATGCAAAGGTTATCATAGCTTCATTTTCATCTTCAGAAAGATTAAGTCCAAACATCTAGGATCTAGTGTGTTTGCAAGGAAATGAGCATTACTGACAGTCTGAGGATATCTAGTTTCCAATATATATATTTTTTTCAGTTGATAAAGATGATACCATTTTTATCAGCTCTTTAAAAATTTCAGCAGCGTTACTTGTTTTTTTTTTTTTACCTTTTTGCAAGTTTGAAAATATTCTGCATTTCGCATTGATTTCATATTAGCTGCATTGTCAGTCACAATTTTACTGTACATCCAAATTTGTGTATTACAGATTCTATTGCTTTTCTTGCCAATTGTGTAAGATATTCACCAGTATCGGAATGACCATAAATACTAATTGTTTCTACTAAATTGTTAATATTATTTGCTATTACATAGACACAAATTATGGGTTCATTATATGCACATTACTCCATCCATCTTAAGTCATTGCTTCAATTTTCTTATTTAATGCATTACATTTTTCAATTTAAAAAAAAAAGAATTTCAAAAAAATTTGAAATTCTTATTTTTCTGGGATGTTTATTTTTACCTATATATTTATTTACCTGTATAAATATATGGTTTCGTAATTTTTAAAAAAAAAATTTTTTTTTTATATTTATATTTAAAAAAATTACAATATTTGATAATAGTTTTATATTATTGGATTAAGTTTCAAAAGCAAAGAAATTCAGTTGTGTTTATGTTCATTTTCACCACTTTTCTTCCTTTTATCAAGTGAAGATAAGCTTTCTGTAAGTTTACTTTTAGAAAGTTTATTTGTTCTTCCAGGTGTTCTGAAAGCACAACGAACTTTTTCAACAGTTAGTAATGTGTTCTGTTTATCTTCCTCATTATTGTATTGGTGAATAAATTGCTGCATCATTCCAACAGATTTTTATTAACGATCATTTACTACAGTTAAAGATTTAGCTTAATTCTGAAAGCTTTTAAAAGCAGATTGAGTAAACCAAAACTCAGGGGGAAGCGAAAGCCAATCTTTTATCCTTTGTTCCTCTAATCCAATTCTATCAAACATAAGTTATGAAAATTCATCAACCAACAGAGCAAGTGAAGAAGGATGTTCACTAATTTTGTCTCCCTTTTTTTTTTTTATCTTTTATATCTATTTTTGATTTGTTTTTAGTATTGCACCATGCTGAAATTGGCATTTAAAAAAATAGAATTGCTTTTGCAAGATCTACTTTCTCCTCAAATGACATTATTGTCCAACAGAGCCAGAGGAATCATTGTTGAATCTAAATACCAACCATGTTTGTAAAGAAAGTTTAAAATTGCATCGACAGCATCTGGTTTGACGCAAAGTTTTTGGTACTGTTGCATTAGGTGTATTGCTTTTATATCAAGAAAGGGAGCTCTAATAGCGTCATTAGCCTGTAAATACCATTTGGCATAAAAGCAAACTGTAAATTCACTTATTAGATTTCTGTCTTGAGTTTATTGTTCTAGTTTACAAACTCAAGATGGCTGGAAAGAAGCTGTAGCCTTAGGTAGTAAAGTGCTTTGGATAAGAACCTAGCAAGATGAACTGCTACAGGTTTTCTTAGTGTTACTGAAGATGAAAAAAGGTAAATTACAACAAGTTCTGCAAGCTCCTTTCTATCATCTCTGATAAAATCTTTATTTTCTTTTCCATTTGTAATGTATTCTTGGCAAAAGTTCAAAGACTCTTGCGCAGCTTTCTCAAGAATGGTTCCCTTTACTACTTTCCAATCAAACTTTATCAGTTCTGTTTGATTGTAATTAAAATCAGGATTTTCAAAATTTGTTTTTAGTTTTTTTTAAAATGGGATTATCTGGTCCTGTGGAATGTTCATCTGAAACTGAATTACAAAAATGAACCATTCTTAATTCACATACATGATGTCTGCATGCAATAAGTAAAAGATATTTGTCTATATTGCTGGATATTCTAATTAAAGAACCTTTCTTTAACCTAGTGTTCCTTCCAGTAGTATCAAAACATATTCCTCCTACTTTGGATTCATGGTTGTACTCCTTAAGAAGGTCCATTACACGATTGCACTGATCTTCACCAGAGGATGATGGTAAAGGAAGTACTCCAAGTGAGTATGTCTCACCTTCAATATTTACAAGTACAGCCAGTCTATCAGTTAATGTTTTGCCATCAAAATGCACTATGCATGAGTATGGGGATTCATTCATTGCTTGTTGAACATCTTCTTTTGATACCATGCATATATTATGATTTGCATGTTTCATTTTTCTTATTTCTATTTATTACATTTCTTTAAAACCACTCTCCAGGATCAAAATCAGTATCACTCGAGGAGTCCCCACTAGTATCTTTATTAATCTCAACATTAGTTGTACCCTCTAATTCTTTATATCGTTGTTTCACTTGCTGCTTTCTCTTTCTGCTACTCTCCATTGCCTAAAAATGTAACAAAAAATTTACTACTTATTAAATTAATTTAATTATACGAGAGATTGAAATAGTGAGTAAACATTGTTTTTTTGTTAAGCTATTTTTATTTTAAACTGTCTTAAGTGGCATGTAAATTATAAGTAAGTTGGTTAGAAAGCCTAGCAATCTTTTTTGTTTTTTGGTTAAAAAGAAATACATACTATTTTTCTGTATCCAAGCATAAGTCTTCTTTCCCCTTCTTGGTCCTCCAGAAACTCCAAATCGTCAAGCTTGTCTGAATCAGATCTTTTTTTGTCATTTTTTATTGTATTCCTAAGATCAGGAATGCCAGCCCAGAAAATTTTGTTCAGGTAAACTTTAAAATCTTGTTGCTTTGCCAAATCTGCAGCGGATCCCCTTTTTTCTTGCTTCTTAAGTTTTAAATATTCATTGTCCAGATTTGAAAGATTTTTTACTAGACTTTGATCGTTTAGTGCAAAAAATCTAGCTTTAAACCATGGCTCTTTTACCTTGGCCAAAATACAATCACATTTACTTTTCATTGCACATCTTTCAAAGTTTTTCTGAGGAGGACAAGCAAGAATAGTGGCTTTTTTTGATGTTCTTGGGAAGAATGATTGGTTGTAAGCTAAGTGCTGCAGTATTTCCATCCTTGTTGTAAGCTAACAGCCTTATTTACAAAAAACAAGAAATAAAAAGTTTAGCTAAATTTTTTAGCTTAAGGGATTCATTCTAAAACTAGTTATTACCTTTAATGACTGGCTTTGCTTCTTCGATAATGAATTTTAGACCTGAGTGTTCTTTTACTTCCTATTTTCTGACCACACTCTTCTTCTTTATACATATTTATTTTCTGACCACACTCTTCTTCTTTATACATATTTATTTTCTGACCACACTCTTCTTCTTTATACATATTTATTTTCTGACCACACTCTTCTTCTTTATACATATTTATTTTCTGACCACACTCTTCTTCTTTATACATATTTATTTTCTGACCACACTCTTCTTCTTTATACATATTTATTTTCTGACCACACTCTTCTTCTTTATACATATTTAGATTAATCTATTTAATTTTTACTGACCTAAAAAATCAAACTTAAAATAATTTACTACTACAACAAATGGAACAGTTCAATTGTTCTTTGAGCTACTAAAGCTGGGTCTCGTCAAATCTCCACCTTATAGAAATTACTAAATAACTTACCTGAAAAACCCAAATCTTTAGTGTATGGTATTTTAGATTTGAAAATTTCCTCAAATTGACTACCCCTAATATATATATATATATATATATATATATATATATATATATATATATATATATATATATATATATATATATATATATATATATATATATATATATATATATATATATATATATATATATATATATATAAACAACATTTCTAGCATGTCCTTACATTACTTCCATACAATATAACACTTGTAGCATGTCATCTAGCATCTACTTACATCATCTACTTCCATACAACACTTCTAGCATGTCATCTAGCATCTACTTACATCATCTACTTCCATACAACACTTCTAGCATGTCATCTAGCATCTACTTACATCATCTACTTCCATACAACACTTCTAGCATGTCATCTAGCATCTACTTACATCATCTACTTCCATACAACACTTCTAGCATGTCATCTAGCATCTACTTACATCATCTACTTCCATACAACACTTCTAGCATGTCATCTAGCATCTACTTACATCATCTACTTCCATACAACACTTCTAGCATGTCATCTAGCATCTACTTACATCATCTACTTCCATACAACACTTCTAGCATGTCATCTAGCATCTACTTACATCATCTACTTCCATACAACACTTCTAGCATGTCATCTAGCATCTACTTACATCATCTACTTCCATACAACACTTCTAGCATGTCATCTAGCATCTACTTACATCATCTACTTCCATACAACACTTGTAGCATGTCATCTAGCATCTACTTACATCATCTACTTCCATACAACACTTTCATAAATGAAAGTATTTACATGAAAGATATAATTCTAATTGTAAACACAATCCTGGTTTACTTTTCTGCTGAAAATTTAAAGTTGTTTAAAAAGAATTAATTTGCTTCAAATTGATATTTTTTCACTTGCAACAAGGTTTCTAGCAACCACTATTAAATTCTAAGTTACTAGAAAATAGAGGATATGGTTAAAGAGTCAGAAAACATTTAACAGACTTTAAAAGTTGAAGGTTGTAAGAGTCAGGAAAATGTAAAGATAGGTGAGAGTTTTTTGTTGATGTGCAAGGAATAAATCTGGATTAATAACAGTTTTTATAGTATGAAGGAACAGATACAGTAAAAAGATACGACTTTCTGAATAAGAAGCCAAGCAAGAATGAGTTTTGGTTGATCAAACTAGAGATAGTAACTTGTTTGAGCAGTGACCATGATAGTATTTGTAGAAAAATGAAAAAGATGGCTCCGCAAATAAAGTAGGTTTAACTACATTTATAATGTGCTTTTTGACCTTGTCTGAAAGTGATAGGGTTGTTATTTGTCACTATAGGAGTGTCAACAATATTGTGACAGTTGTTAGCAGTAAATAACTGAGTTTTGTAGAAGTTAAAACCCACAAACCACTGCAAGCCCCAAGCTGTTACAGAGGAGAGATCAGGTCAAAAATCAGCTGCTTGTTCTAAGCAATCAAAAAGTGAAGACTTTTCGTCAAGAAAAAAGTTGAGTTGTCAGCAAATGGAGTCACTTTAAATGTAAGATTTTCAGGTAGATTGTTATTGTAGATAAACAATACAGAAGCACAGATACCTTACAGTACCCTTTAAGTTACTGGAATTAAATAAAAGTGTAGGTTCAAGATCAACTTTGAAACTGCAGTTAGAAAGAAATGATTGGATAATCTCAAAACCTTTATATAAAGAAACTAATAACAGATAGAAGACTAATTGTAGGATAGTTAAAAAGGTCAAATTGTTTTCAAAGAGTTTTTAAAACTAGGGACTACTTATTTAGCACTTATAATAACGAACACTTTTGTAAGAGTATGATAGAAATCTTGTCTGAACCACCAGCTGTAGAAGTGATTAATTGAGAATTAACTTAAGCATTCGAAGCCTGAGTGATTTGGATGTCAAACAATTGGTTAATCTGTTTAACTTTAGAGGAAAAGTTCTTTTCAAATAACTCTGTCTTATTCTGGAGAGAAATAATAAGATCAAACTCATGAATTTGATATTAAATCTTAGACTTACTTTAGTTAATAACACTCTTGAAAGTTTTCCTTATAATAAACATGGATATAAACATGTTTATATACGTGTTTATTTTGATGCTGGCATACAGTATCCTTACATTTTTATATAAACTTTAGTATTTAAAAGATGTAGTATTTGTCAAAAGAGAAGATGATGATCAGATGGATGTGTGGTATCAAGACAAGAAAAAGAGCCATAATCTTAGGCAGAGGTTAGAAAAAACATTGTATCAAACAATCTATGTCAAATAAGAATAAAGCAATTTGGGTATCAGCACGTAGAGAGGTAGCAGCTTCAGGAGAAAATGGTAGTGGTAGAAGTAAGAAAACTTGGAGAGAGTGCATTATTGTATGAATGAGTTTAAGGTTAAAAAATAAAATGCTTGAGGTGTTTATATTGATGATCGTGTTGATCATGATAATGTTTGTTTATAAATATGCATTCATATGTATATATATATATAAAATATAACATGAATTTTGAATAATAAAAAAAATACTTTAGGATGTATCAATGTTAATGCAGCCCTGGTTACAAACCCTGTCTTAGCTATTTTTATCAAACCTGGCCCCAGTCATATTTTAACCCCGGTCCCTTACTAATGTTAAAAACTGGCAGGCAAGAAATCTAAAACAATTTCATAATAGGATAAATTCCTGTCTCAAAAAAGTTGACAAGAATCTTCTAAAATACTTAGCCAAGTCAACTCGCCTTTGAATCGGAAAACTCTGAAATAATTGACCAATAAAGAAATTTAATATTGAAACTTATTAAGTAGTAAATATTCTATATAAAAACCTTTCTGTTTAATTTGTAACTTTAAAACTTAGAGCAATTTATAAGTTATTATGTTTATGTAGACTTAGTTGTCTGGTTAGACTTTTATACATCTGACTTAATTTTTTCAAAATATCTTCATAATAAATTATATTTGCAAATTGTTATAGATCTCTATCATAGAAAAATTGATTTTTTTGGTTTTAAAACAGTTGTTGGTTTTTTAGTCTGAATGATAGCAGTGGTTGGTTACCTCTATTGATTACATTAATGTGGGAGTTTAACCAAAAAGACTCATTTTGGGCATCATATTTGCTTTTAGTACCTGAAATCAGTGAATTCGGGCATCCTCTTTTTTGGAAGGAAGAAGAGTATAATTTAGAGTTCCAAGGTATGTTTCTTTTGGTAATACTGTTTTCTTTTACTTTTACAAAAACTGATCTGTTTAAAATTTAAAATATTTTCAAATAGGTATGCCTTTGTTAAATGACATAATTGTTGACCGGGAAAATATTGAGACAGAGTATGCAGAATTTGTTCTTTTGTTTCTCAGAAGAAACAAGGATTTATTTGGAAGGTAATTTATTGCAGTTTTTTAATTTGTTTTTGCTACAAAAAAAAACAAAAAAGAGGATATCAATAAGGAGATATATGACACAATATATAGCTAATATAAAGTTAAACATGTTCAATAAGTAAAAACAACGATGTAGAGAATTGAATAAGGAGAGATATAGAGACAATATATACCTAATATAAAGTTAAGCATGTTCAATAAGTAAAAAAAAAAAGATGTTAGGATTTTAATAAAGTGAAATATAGATACAATATATACCTAATATATAGTTAAACAGTTTCAATATGCTGCAAACATTTTTAGATAGCATTAAAATATTTTTTGGAATATAAGATAAAAAATTAAGATTATGTTTAACATAGTCTAGAGAATTACAACCTTGAGTTTTTCAAACGTATGGTTGCTTTTGTGATGGCCTACAGTTTTACAGAGGATGAGGAGTCACCATCTATGGTCCCCATGGCAGATATCTTGAACCATCATAGTAACAATAATGCACACTTAGTGTTTCACAAGTCCAATTTACAAATGATTAGTATACGAAGGATCAAAAAGGTTGTTTTTTTTTTCAATATTTTTTTTATCTATAGTTATTTTTCTGTTGACTTTGAAGCAAAACATTGAATATCAGTTTTATTATTATATACTGTGTAATACAGTGTAATATATACTCTAATATTTAAAAATATTAGAGATGTAATAGAGAAATAGACAAAGTCACAAAAAATGTTTCTGGACCACTATATTTGAAGAGGCTACTTTTTTTTTTTTTAATTTATTGTGGTTACAACCCTTTCTCCACTTTTTAACTCTAAAAACTTTTACGAACAAGGCCACTGCACAAACAAACAACTTCTTGCTTACAAAGCCAGTGCTCTGCCATTACGCAATCACATGAGCATAAAACATCATAACATAATGTTGTCAAGGTAAAATAAGGAGCTGTAAGACTTCAGTATATACATTGTGCAAGGGTTTGGGATTTAGTAAGTATCATTTATATATGAAGGACTTTTATAAAAGCAAAAAAACAACAAAAAATTATTTAAAAAATCACTTACTTAAATCTTTTTTTGTTACTGCCAGTTTGTATTTTTGTAGAATCATCTGAAAGTTAAGTTGTTAATTTTTACATTTTGTTTTTACATTTTTCAGATATTTTTATAGCAGCCAAAAAATAATTTAAACTAAATTTAAGGGAGAAGAAGTCTTCAATACATTTGGCAAACTAGGCAATACTGAGTTGCTTCAGATGTATGGGTATGTTGAAATGCCATCAAATCAATATGATTCGGTGAGTTTTTTCATTTATGTTTTATGATATAATTGTAAATTATAGATATAATTATAAATATAAAAATAGATAGTAATAAATTACTTATAAAATTTATAAAATACATTAGTTAAAAATGATACAATGAAATTAAAATAAAATTTACAAAAACGTGATTTTAAACAAATTATTATTTTTTAGTAATTTTTACTTCCTATTATTATTAATTATAGTTTATTATTATTATTATCATTAATTATAAGTTGCTTTTTTAATAGTTATTACTTCCTGTTAAAGATTTTTATAAAATTATGACATCAAAAAATGGAACAGCAAATGACGATCCTTATTTACTTGCCAAAATCAATCTTCTAAATCGTACTGTAGGGTATCTTATCAGTTGCAATAAAATAGTTATAATATATTTTTAAATTTTGTTTAAATAAATAATGTTACTTAAAGTAATTATTTAAACACAAAAATATATTTTTAAAATTAAGTTAATTTTTTTTATTGTGTCAGGGTATTGCTGAAGTAGATGCTTTTTTCATGTTTGATAAAAATGGATTGCGATGTGGTCCTGACTTAATTCAATTTTTAAAGGTAATTTAATGCATTGATTACCAATAATTGATCAGATTTTTGAATTAAATGTTTTACAGGGTAAGTTTTGTTGTGAAAATTTTAACTGCAACATGTACATACAATATAATCTTTTTGTTTTTGAAAATTTTAACTGCAACATGTATAAACAAATAATCTTTTTGTTCTTTATTCCTCTCCTTTTTCCCATGGCCATTATGATATTATTTTTATCAAATTTTTTCTCTTAATTCTGCTGCCAACATTGTTGCTGTAAATGATTTTAATGCTCATCACACTAAATGTATTGGTTCTAGTACCACTGACCCTGCTGGCTCTAAATCTCAAAATTTTCTCTGTCTCTTACTTAAACAGTTATTTTTTTGACTCATCCTCCAGACAACCCTTATCACTTACCTTCACTCAATTTGTTTCTTGTCTCTGACCCTAGCTTGTGCTCAGTTTCTCTTTGATCTTCTTCAGGTATACAGGTAACAGGTCTTAGTTCTTCTTTATGTGATTCAGGTCAAGTCTTTGTTCTTCTCTATATGGTTTATCTCACTAAAACTTATTTCTACATCAGATTTACTCAGAACCCTATCATTGCACTTCTATATATCATCATATCATCAAACCCTATCATTGCACTTCTTATTGCTACCTTACAGCATTTTTTTGTGATTTTCTTTATAATGAATCTTGGGCCAGCGTTTTTTATTCCTCTGTTCAAGAAATTGATGCAAAAAGGTATTTGATGCAAGAACAGACCTTCACTTTTTTTTTTACCTTTATGTCAGACTTTTGCACCGGAAAAAGTCTGACACTAAAGTCCATTCTCAGATTACTAAACCTCATATTTTATCTCAGAAATTAGATTCAGAAGAACTCAGAATCTCAGAAGACTTTTTTTTAAATCTTGAACAATGTTATAACCCAAGGCAAGTCTTACATTACCAAAAGTCTTTAAACAACAAACTTCTAGTATTTCATCTTGAGTCAAACAGCTTACTCAATTGTTAATCAATGCAAATTTCAATCCTTTAGTTCTACTTCTGACTTGTTAAAAGAAAGGTTATATTGTGAATTAGGTGGAAGCAGTAAGGTGAAACTTGTTGCTCTTTACATATCAATGACTTTAAATAAATTTGGTATACTGGTCTTCTTCATAAGCTTACTTTTTTTTTATTAATGTTGTTCACCAAGGCTGAGAAGGCTACAACAGTAAAGGAGGCTGCTTTATTGTGGTTACAACCCTCTTTCAACTCTAAAACACGAAACTTGACGAACAAGGCCACTGCACAGAAAAACAAGTTGAGTGCAATACTACCAGGGAGATGGTTGGGATCGAATTTGTAACTACTTACTTATGAAGCAAATGCTCTATCACTACACCACTACAGCTTTATATAGTATATCTCGGAAAGTTTTTAAAATTATTGAATCCATCCCTTTCTAACTACAATATTGAAGTTGTCCTTGTTAAACGACACTCTCCTTCATTTCTTAGTAACTTCTGTGGTACCACCAGGCTCCATCCTTGGTTCTGTGTTTTCCTTATCTATTTTATTGATCTTTCTAATTATATTACCTATAAAGTTTAAAGTTAAAGTGTCTATTTGCTGATGATTCAATTATATCCTTAAGTCTTGACCAGTGCTTAAAATGAGGCGAGATGCAGCAGGATGCCATCTCATCACCTTTTTAAAAAGTATAAACTATTATGCCACCTTTTTTATAAATCTCTCTATATAACAATGATTAGGCGGGATGGTGTTTTTAATTTACTGAATAACATGTGATAACTAAAAATCTGGACAAAGTTTGTGTAAATATAAAAATACAAAGGAAAAATTTTATATAATTGCAGTCACTTCTATTTTGTTGCAAATTTAATTCTTTAAATGTATTATTAAAAAATAATTTTTTTAGGAATAATTAAAAATGAAAAAAAAAAGCTTATAACGAAGACTCTTAGAAAATGAGTGTACGCATTTTTGGATTTGCCTCAGATGACAACAAAAACTTTATTGTAAATCATTTTCGAATGGAGAACATATTAAAATCTACTATTTATAATATACTTAAAAGAAAGGAGAACAATATAGGACCAGAAAGAAAAGTCGGAAGTGGTCGCAAAGCAATAAAGATTAAGCGCCTAAAAAAATCGATTGATCAAAAGGATGGTATTTCACAGTGTGGTTTTGCAAAACGATTTCATATATCACAACCGTACATATGAAAAATTATTCACCAAAAAACTAGCATTCGTTATCGTAAAAAAACTAAAACACCAAAAAGAACACCAGCTCAAGAAGCAGCTGTTTGTTCAAAGTGCCGCAGGTTGGTTTCGATTTTTTCGAAAAATTGTTATTATTGATGATGAATCATATTTTTATTTGAGCAACACTAATATTTCTAGAAATGCTGGATTTTACTCTTCTGACATAAATGCAGCATCAAATGATGTAAGGTTAAAAAGAAAAGACAAATTTGAGCCAAAATTATTTGTTTGAATTGCATTCTCTACAAAGGGAATATCTCAGCAGTACATTGCTCCGTCAGCCCAAGCAGTCAATGAAGATGTGTATATTTCAAAATGTCTTGTTAGAAACTCATTGAAAAACAACATAAAAATGACAATATTGTTTTTTGGCCTGATCTAGCTTCATCGCATTATTCACATAAAGTACAAAGTTATTTAAAGCAAAAAATATTGAAATTGCACCAAAAAAAGCATAATCCCGCTAATGTGCCAGAATTACGTCCAATTGAAGATTTTTGGTCTGAACTTAGAGATAAGTGTACAACAAAAACTGGCAAGCTGAAAACCTTGGCAAACTTAAAAAGCGGATAGAGTTTCCAATCAAAAGAATTGACATAGAACGTGTACATCGGCGTACATCGCCACATTTACAGGAGTAGACACTGTTTGTCGTCATAGCATGAAAAACTTATAAATCTATTTATTTTTGTTATTTAGATGTTTTTTGTTATTATACTTTTTAAATTGTTAAAAAAGATGACTCCGTTAAAAAGTTATACCATTTCTAATTTTGTCCAGATTTTTAGTTATCACATGTTACCATCCTGTTACTGCTTTTTCTCCACTTCAAGCAATAGTCTTTACAAAAATGTATCATTTTTTTATTACTTTTGATCGCGGGCAGTTGATTTTGAATCCAATATCTTTCTGTGACAGCTTGGGGCTTATGAATGAATAGCTGGTGAATTTCAACCCAAACAGAACTTAGTTGTTTATTTTTTTCTATGTTGATGAATGATTACCCTCTTGCTGAGTCCTCTGCTTTGCATCTTTTTTAATTTTTTTTTTTTTTCATCCAACTTAATTTTTTTTGTTTTGTTTTTCCATCAAAATTTGTGGTTAATTGCATTCTTGTTGAGAGTAAATTTGATTTTTTCTTAAAAAAAACTAAAATAAATCTAACATTTTTTAACAAAACAAAAAAAACTTTTTACTTTCTTTCCAGAAATAGATCTTTCATTCTAACTAGTTATTGTATATAGAACTTGCCAATAATTATTTTAATTTGTCAATACATGTTTGCAATAATTTGATTAGTGTTGCAACTTTCATTCTAACTAGTTATTGTATATAGAACTTGCCAATAATTATTTTAATTTGTCAATACATGTTTGCAATAATTTGATTAGTGTTGCAACTCGCAAACAATCATGCTGCTAAACATCAAAATAGGTGATTGTCGTAGTGTTAAATAGATTTTATTCTTAATATAACATTTTATCATATTTATAATTTTATAATGCATTACTTCATAATTAATCAAATTTAGTTTTAAATTTGGACAACACTATAGTTGAGGAGGCTACAATTTTTTTCTTTGCTTTTTTTGTTTTTGTTTTTAATTGTTGTTACAATCATCAATTGTTGTTAAAATTCTCTTTAACCCTTTAATGTTAAAACACCTATCTTGACAAACAAGGAGACAGCACAGAAAAACAATTTTTGCGCAGTATTAACATGTAGAGGACCAAACTTGGAACTTCTTACTTACAATGTTACCGCTTACAACTACACCACTACTGCAGTTTTAGTGTAAAAATTGTTTCACTAATTTTGGTGGTCTACCTCATATAGTTATAGATCTGTGTATTTTAAATTAATAGTCTAAAGAGGTTAAACATAAAGTAAATTTGATAATAATAAAAATCAAAAATATTTTGTTGAACGTGACATTGTGTGTTAACATTCAAAAATATATTTATATACAAACATAATAGCATATATTATATACAAACATAATAGCATATATTATATACAAAGTATATATTATATTCAATCGTAATAACAATAATGAGATTATATATTTAATTAAATTAAAAAAATCAGATAATAGAAAATTTATTAACTTTTTTAAAAGTATTTACGGGAATAGTTATAGAGTTTCTTATGATAATATATGCAATGTATTGTGCAACAACTGTTTTTTCTATTATTTTCAGATATTTCATGCAAGTGATCATGAACTGGAAAAGATATTAAAAACTCGTGCAAGTAAACGTCCTGATTCTTTCTACCATAAATTATTACGAAAGTTACGCCTGTCAAAAAAAACAGAAAAAAACTCATTGGGAATGACAGTCATTGATATTACGGAAGATGATACCGAGATGGATATTGAAAATTTTAATAAGCGCAAAAATGTTGACGAAAATGAACTTGACGAAAATGCATTTAGCAGTAAACGACCTTTACTTTCAAACTCACCTTTGTCATGTCAGTATTCTAATTCTAAGAAATGTTCTGTTATTGAACTTGACGTTGGCAGTAGTACATCAAACACTATTGAAATTATAGATGAATCGGATGAAGATAATAATGTAAATAAAAAGGGAGATGAATGTTGCAATTATAATAACGAAAATGATTCAGATTTGCAAATTAACTTAAAGTCTGAACTGTTCTCAAGTGGTGCAAGTTCGAATTCGGACCAAAATAAACTGCTGAGAACATGTGGAGATATAACAGCAAATCAAATGAATGATGCAGCAGACGATGTAAAATGTGAAAAAAAAGTTGAAATGTTTAGTTGTGATGAAGAAAAAGTTGAATTGTCTAGTTGTGGTGAAGGAAATAAACAAATTAGTTTATCTCATTTCGAAGCTGATTCCGATCATAAAGAAGATTCAGAAATATTTATTATGAGTTCTATTGACGCTAAAAATACGATAACAAATGTGCGCCCTATATCTAAAAATCTGTTAGACAATGGTTGCAGTGAAAACAGAAATACTAATCAAATCACAATGGACTTAAATTCCTCAAGTAGTTCAATTACACCGTTTACGAGTTTACCAGAATCCAATATCGCAAAAGATGTATCAGATAATTTGTTATCTCATGTGCAAACTGTTTTTGATGTTGATTCAAGTGCAGATGAGTCAGAAGAAGACATAAAATTTGTTGAAGAGAGCTTTCCTTTTTCCTTGTCATATGGTATTTTATTAAACATTTACCGTTTTTATATTTAGTTTTTGTTTTATAATTTATTTATTTTTTATTTTGTTTTTAAATATTCAAACAGCCATTTAAAGTAAATGCCTGCTTGAATATTTAATATATCGTCGGCTTACTATCGAAACCTTCTAAGTCCGATTTTTCATTTTTGAGGTTTTGACTTAAATTAGTTAGTTTTCTTAATGCGCAGCTCTATGCAAAACCACATAAATCTAATTGCCTCGGAAGTTATCCGAGGCAATTAGATTTATGTGGTTTTGCATAGACGAAAATAATATACGAAAATTTTATATAATTACAATTTCAAATTACTAAAGTTATTTTCAAACTTTGAGCAAATCTTAAGCAATTTTCATCTATAGTAGGAGACATTGGATTTCAGGTTATAACTAAAAAAATCAGGGTATAGCAAAAGTTTAAGTTAAAGAAACCATATTCAAATGAAAGACGGATAGTTAATGAAAAGTTAAACTTTATCCAGATGTTTGAAATTATGGAAGTCTGAAGCTAAATTTAAGTTTAGTCAAATACTTTATTAAAAAATGTTTCTATGCATAACAATTACAATCTGCCTTTTTTTATTTTTTAAGAAATTTACTATCGATATTTCATTATTAGAATGTTTTACTGCTGTTATTCTTTATAATTATAAATTATACGTCGTTTATGTTATTGTTTCATGATAAAGATTTAATATTATATATTAAATTTTTAAGTTGTTTGTTTTTGTTGTTAATTATTAATTAAAACTTTAATTGCTAAATTATTATATAACAAAAAAAAGGCAGGTAGAACCTTATAATTCTCATGCAACGGTTTGACGTTGACGTTTGATGTTTTTATCAAAGATGTTCGTTGTTCTTATATTTCTCGAGCGAAATATGATAAAACATGTTTGTTTTTTTGTCTAGAAAAACTAAAAGAACTAATGAAACCAGAATGGAAAGAAACAATTTTGTTGTAAGTAATTTGATCTATTTTTAACTTTATTTTACGTCTGATGACGGTTTTATATTCATAATTATTAATGTGTTAGATGTAAGTTCTAAAATAGTCAAAATATTTCAATTTTTAGTGTACTCGATGTGTTAGATAAAAACATGAAAAATGATGAAAGTATCACTCAGCCCAACGATTTACCTCGCAATTTACGCAATGCTTTTTACGTTAGGCAAGGGCAGCGCATCATTATAAATTTGTTTAAATCTTATATGGTGTGATATTTGATTTTCTTTTTGCACTATTAAAGTGTAAATAAAATAAATTTAAAAACAAATCTTAAAAAAAGAATTATTATATGTCAGTTTCCATAAATTTCGCGACTTTTTCATTTACTAGTAATTATTTAAATATAAATAAAAAAAGCCAGGAATATATATATATATATATATATATATATATATATATATATATATATATATATATATATATATATATATATATATATATATATATAAGAAAACATCAAATAATACGAATTCAAGAGAATTATTATATTAAGAAATATAATTAATAATTTATTATTAGAACATTTCGCTAATGGTTACCAGCATATCAGCTCCTAAAATTATAGAATTTTTTTTTTGTATAGTTTTACGAGCGGATGATGCTGGTAACCATAATGCAACAAAAATTTCTAATAATAAATTTTTAATTGTATTAAGAGAACTCGTATTATTTGATGTTTTCTTAATAATATAACATTCACTATTTAATTATAAAAGATGTCAACACTAATGTTATATATATATATATATATATATATATATATATATATATATATATATATATATATATATATATATATATATATATATATATATATATATATATATATATAGATAGATAGATAGATAGATAGATAGATAGATAGATAGATAGATAGATATATTCTTGAAAACTAGTTTGATGAGCCAATAATATCAATAAACAATGAGACTTAATTTTTCCAAATGATATTACCGGTATTTCCATCCAACAAAAAAATTTGTTTTGCTACTATAGAAATACTAGATAAACTTTCATTGGTTGAATTCTGTATAGGAAGATATCAATTCTTTTTTGGAATCATTATTGTACCTGTATATAATGAAAAGAAGCATCTGGAAAATTAAAAAATCTATTCTGTAAAATAGAATGTAATTAGTGCGCAGACATGCGCAGAGTGTTTTTTTTTTTGTTATTTTGTTTTAAAAACTGAGTTATTAAAATCAAAATAAGGTAAGGTTTACACTTCCACATAATCACGCAATGATATTGCCAGATATTATGTTTAAAGTTTCATAAAACTTGTAAAATAATTTTATGATTTGATATAAAATTATTACCTTATGATAGAGTTCTCGACTAATTCTTTTATTGAATTTTTTTTTCTGACTAGTCAGTAAAAGATATTTATTAGAAACTGAAAACATTGATAAAATGCAGTATTAAAAATATTTATTTGAAAATAAATCTGTTTAGAATATAGTTTTAAAAGTTTACAACTACTTAACGTATGAGGTTTTTGTCTGAGAAGCTGTTTTAATGCTTTAAAAATTTGCACTTGCTCACTGCATGTGTTACTGGCGTAAATGCAAAATATAAAAATATTTTGAATTGGTTGGATTTCTGGATTATATGATAATGTTTTTTGAGCACATAAGGTGAATCAATTCAAAGAATGTTGTGTGCATTTACCTTGGTAAATACATGCAAAACAAAATGAATAATCTCCTGATTAGAGGAAAAAGTTGAAAAACTCGCAAAAATGAAACTTGTCAAAGGGGTCGTTCATCAATTACATCACGCGATTTTTGGCTGTTTTTGACCCCTTCCCCACCCTCGTCACAACATCAAGACTCAATGAACAACCCCTTAGACAAGTTTCAGTTTTGCAAGTTTTTCAATCGCTAGAAAAATATATGTGAATATTTTTTATTTTATGACAATAATTACGTAGGTTGTCAGTGATTATAGTCATACAACGAAAATATCAAAAATGCAAAAGACTATCTATTAATTTACAAATTTACTCAATAATTTAAAATAAATTGAATGATAAAACGCAACTTTTGTGTTAATACAGACCGCAGTAATATTTGATTTATCATGAATTATAAGGTATACACAAAGATAGAAACTTAGAATTAAAAGTAAGTTACACTACATTGATACACTTTTAGTCCGATATTAAAGTCTCGATAGGTTAACTATTTTTTTAAAGATTGGAATCTTTACAAAACTAGTGATTATTTTATTAAAGTTTAATTGAGTTACTACTCAATTAGTACTCAGTCCACGCTCGATGTGAAGAAAAGCTAGAAGTAATGTCCAATGTTGGCCTGACGTCGAATTCATATAAGTTTTAATTTTTAGTTTTTTGAAACTGATTTAAAAAAATTAGTTTCAAGCTCTTAGCCTTTTATGTTCTTTAGTTTTATTTGATGCGCCAAATCTAAAGTTTATTGTTTTAAGTTAATCCAATGTTGTTGTTTTTTTCGGTTTGATTCAAATTTTGCTCACTTCTGCTGCATCTACCAAGAAAATTTTCTTAAAAATCAGCTTCAAAAAGTATAACTCTTAAATTACTCTTGCGCGCATAGTAAGAAGCACGCACAAACGGTGCTTTACCTAATGATGTAATGCTCAAAAACATTACATTATTAGGTATAAGAAATATATTAAAGTATAGCAGAGACTGTTTTTCTGCCAATATCTTATTGCCCCGGTCATGTACTTCGTAATATATATATATATATATATATATATATATATATATATATATATATATATATATATATATATATATATATATATATATATATATATATATATATATATATATGTATATGTATATGTATATATATATATGTATATATAGGAATCAAATCATATAACGAACCAGAGTTTGTTATGTGATTTGATTCCAAACCCCCATTTCTTAAGATCGCTTATTTTTTTACAAAAATAAAAATGACCCTACCCACATTCTTGAAAAACGCTATCAAAATGAAATCTTTCAGATTTTTGTTGAGTCATAGAAAGTGTAATTTTGTCGTAGAAAGCAAGATTAAAATAAAATAATGGTTATGCATCAGTAATTGGTTTTTTATTTAATGTATTTATAGCGATAGGCCAATTTATCAGAAGATAAATAAAAGAAACCAACTTGATTTTTAAAATATGGTAACGACATGCTGAAATTGGTGGTAAATAATTGTTTTATGAAATGTTTTTAATTGTACTTCTATAAAAATTGACACCATTGACATATTTTTGTATTTTTAAACCTGTGTGAGGCTTTGCAAACTATAGAAACTGTGCTTATAATCTATTGAAAAACTACAGTGACGGCCGACTGCAAACACTTTCTACAATTTTTATCAAAATTGGTATTAATTTAACAGAGATGGTTAAAAAGTTTGTAGAAGCCAAACCACGGAGATAAGCCACTATTACGTAATTTTGTATTTTTTATGTTATATATATATATATATATATATATATATATATATATATATATATATATATATATATATATATATATATATATATATTGTCGTCATGTTATTTGTACCTATAAAATACTGATACTAATTAGAGATTTTATATTAATAAAGGGCCTCAAAGATTGGTGAAACCGGGATTCCCTGTTTCTTAGGACCAGCTCTGAATCTGACTGTCTATTGCGTGACTTATTTACTACTTAATATATTTATTAATGAAGTTTTGTTTATTTTATAAGGAAAGATTTTTAGAAAATCTAAAAAAGATTGCATCAAATTTCAAATATACTTAAATATTTATTTTTACTATTATACTATATATTTACTTATTAAATAATTATTATGTAATTTATCATTATACTATATAACTAATTTAATATATTTAATATTTAATGCGTATGTCTTATACCTCCATCATAATAAATTGGTTACGTTTTTTAAAATCAGAATAAAATATTTTACAAAAGCACTTTTTTTTAACTTTCTGCTTTGAATAGTATAAAAAAATAAAATAAGCTAGAATAGTATAAATTGAATAAAACTGTCAATTGACAGTTTTACAAAAATTTTACTAAGCTTTTACTTAAGATTTATAGCTTAGTTCATATTTTTCTTTCAAGTTATAGTTGCTGATATTAATTACGTAATTTGATATTCCCAGACAAAAACATGATGCAATACAAGTTATTTTTAAAAATGTTATCAAATATCATCTATTGGCAAGCCTATTTGAATTTTAAAAAGTAAAAAATGTTTAGTAGAAAATAAGACCAATTTTTAAAACTCTAACAATTTCGATCCTTTTAAACGGAAAAATGTAACAGTTAGTTTATTTAAGATTCGGTTATGGCTAAAGGTGAGCAAAACCGAATATCCGGTCCTGTTTGTTGAAATCGGATTCGGATTTAACCGAACCGAATCCGATATCCAGTTTTGCTCACCCCTAGTTAAAACTTCCAAGTTGGAAGTTTTAACTAGGGGTGATTTCAATTAGTCTATTCCGGATATCCCGGTTTTGCTCACCCATAGCTGAAAGTTCCAACCGCAGATTTTAACAAACCAGTTGGATATTCGATCCGGTTTGTTAAAATCTGATTTTAACAAACCTGAACGAATATCCTGTTTTGATCACCCCTAGTTATAGCTAAAGATATAATATATATATGTAAAGAAATAAGACGTAGATTTTTTTTTATGTAAACAAACTACGGAGCTCTGAATGCACCTTTTTAACTTGGTGATCAATGTGATCCCACTTCTTGATTTTAAGTTAGTTCTACTACGTTTACATTCCATGTAGCTAATTAATTTAGATTTTTCTACATTGTTTTCTTAATAAAAATAGTCAATGCACAGGTACCGTTGTATCAAATCTATTTTAGGAAAGAAACTGGTAGTTATTGTAAACATTTTTGGATTGTAAATAAGGTAGAAGAAGAAATCTAAAGTATTAGTTTGGTTATGTTATTGTTTTGGCGTCTTTAAAAATGTGACGTTATATGTGATTTTGTTATTAGAAATATTTTCAATTTTTTAAGAATATATATATCACACACGTAACCAAAACTTATTTGACAAGATATTAAATTAAAACTTTGAATCCTTTTTTTTTCAACTTGAATCTTTCTTTATTTTGAATTTTATTTTATTTTATTTGGAAATCATGGCGTCTATTTATAGTAGTAAAGCGTAATAAATAACTTAATATATACGTAATATACGACTTATATAATACAACTCGACGCCCTACTTAGATAATAAAAGTAGGGGCGTCGAATGGTCCGTTATTGTATAAAAATACTTTGTAATGCTTTCAATAGAAATTTTTAGTCATTTGAACTTGATAACTTTTATTTTTCATTATTTTAATTTTTAAAGTTCAAGAAAAGTGGGCTTTTTTTGAGGAATGGGGGGGGGGTATTCTATATTTAACAATTATTTTTTTATCAGTTGATCCCAGTTGGATCAATTAATAAACATTTGTCTTTTATCCTTTAAACCTGCCACTCATATGTTAATTTTTGCTGTTGTTGTTTTCAATTATTTTTTGTAATATACTAAAAATCTCTTTACTAAGTTATTAAACTTAGTAGTGGACAAACTTGTGTCGACATTAATACTATTTTCGAAATTAATACTTTTGTCAATATTCATAATTTTGTCGATATTAATACTTATTCAAAGATATAAATATAAAATGCATCGTAATTATTGAAAATAAGAATATTACATTATGTTCTTAAAATGTATATTCAATATATAACACTGATGGCTATTCGAAGATTTCTGACTATACTTCAATCTTACCAGTATTTTGAAAATTATTAAACGCGATATGTGCAATTGTGCCTTTTTTTGTTGTTGTTGTTGCTTTTTTTACCGCAGGTAGAATGAATTTTGAAAAATATTATAAAATGAATGTAAGAACTTCTAGATCTATTAAGTTGTGGGTTTAAGACCTCTATTTTTACATTAGGAGCATTCAATGATAAATCAATATCAAATAAATCAATTTATTGATAAATCAGCTATTTGATATACAAAATTACTATTAACATTTTTTTTATATAAAGGTAAAATAGATTTTATTATTTTAAAATTACAGTTTATTAAAGTAAATTTTTTTCATGAATACAAATTAGCATTTGTGTTTATGTATAAAGTATATTAATTAAAAACTTTCATTTTTCATTATAAATTATCTGTTCATTTTATTTGCTTTGAAATAATTTTTAGTTTTGTCAATTACTGTTAAAATAACTTTTAAAGCCTGCAACTTTTTTGAAGTATTTTGCTTTTTTTTTTCTTCTTGTCCTTGCAAACTTTATCCATTTTGACAAACACGAAGTTTGTAAGTTTTATGTTAACGGCTAAATAAAAGAATAAGTAAAAAAAGTTGATAAAAAATAGAATGAAGGTACAAAAAGGTCGCAGTTTGCCGACTTATGGTATGAAAATTAGTTAACTGGGGTAGGGGGTATCACACATTTCTATAGCGCTGGTCTTGCGCTTATTTTATTTAACTGTAATATGACCTTATGTCACTTTAATAGCGATGTTAACTACTCTGATATTTATATATATATATATATATATATATATATATATATATATATATATATATATATATATATATATATATAAATATATATATATATATATATATATATATATATATATATATATATATATATATATATATATATATATATATATATATATATATATATATCGTAATTTCAGTTGGCACGAATCACATAGACTTTTTTTAAAAAAAAGCAACCTACATAATACTCAGGAATTGTTGTTAATAAAAATTTATGCTGAGATATCCATATAAACAGAAAACATGTGAAAAAAACGACGTTAACTCTTAAATTAGCGCATCAATAATTGATGTGTGAATTTAAGACCTTTTGTATTACTTACGATGTCTTAAACTTATACATTTTTATAAATTATAGTTTTATTTTATAAACTTTTCTTTTTAATTTCATTTTCCAACAACAGAATTTACGATATTTGGATGACATCATAATTGGTACTTAAAAAAATACGTCATAAAGTTAAAATTTTATTTTTATTTAACTTTTTGACGTAATGTTTACTTTTTAATTATGATATCATAACAACTGTGTTATTGACATATTTGATTTTTATTAAATTAAAAGATTTAATGAGAACATTCCTTTATGAAATCGTTTATTATTTCAAAACAGTTTTCTTGATCACTTTTTTAATCACGATAACCTCACCTGATAACCATAATAAACCCTAATATTTACGAGTAAAAAACGATTATGCAAGAAATAATTTTAAACAAAAGCGCATGCGCCTGGATTTTTTTGTTTTTTTTTTGTCTTTTTGCTGTTTCATTTCATATATTTGCTACTTTAATATTCGCTAATATTTGTTTTTATTTATGCGAGTCGTTTTAAATGACACTATTTTGTTACCTTTAAAAACATTTTATTTACTTGAGTTTATCTTAGAAAGCAGAGCTCTTTTTAATGACTTTATGACATTGCTGTTTGATATGTCATGCAATGTAAACATACCAAACCATCTAAAACCTTATAATAAATAAAAACAATATTTTTTCTAAACGATTTACGTAAGTTAATGTTTGCACGTTATTCTATACTTGTTGAATTGTTCTTTAATTAAGTTCAAAAAGTAATGATGTGGCCATTGTTTTTTATACTGGTATGTGCTTTACTTCGTATTCTTGATGCAAATGAAAAATGCGAAGGTGAAATTGATCCTTTTATTTGTAAGTTGAAAACTGCTTTAAATATAAATTCAAGGGACGAAAAACTTGACAAACGATTTCAGCAAATTGAAAAGCAGTTGGAAAAAATAAGGCAAGATATTTTGCATTTGAATGCAACAACAGCCATCGAGATAAAAAACGCAAGCCAAGAAGACAATCAAATACAACAACTAACAACCCATTTAAACAGAAGTGAAACCAAAGTAAGACAAACGATCAATAGTTTAATTGGAACGGTTAACGGAACTGTAAATACGTTGTTAAGTCAAATAGAAAATATTTCAAAAGAACTCCCACAATTAAAGGAATTGTTAAATAATGTTGACGAGAGCAGAGATACCATTCATAACGAATTTAATAAATTTGTCAACGCAACGACTATGTTTAACTATGAATTAACAGAGTTGCTTAAGAAAAAGACTTTGGACGCAATGGAAACACTTGAAAAAAAACAGACTGAACTTATGAACCAGCCTAACTGTACGGTAGCTTACAATACCTCATTTAATTATATGTTTCAAAAAAATCGAGAACTTGAATTAAAAGTTCAACAAAGCCAACAACAGTTGTCTGAAATCAAGGCTGCATTAGAAACGTCGAAAAATGAAGAATGGCCGACTGGAAGTTACTGCATATTAGCTAACGGAGCTTGTCCAAAAGGTTTTAAATTATTCACGGGGTATTTAAGAGCTATTAACATGTTCCATTTTTCATCAACTTATATCCGCGAATCTTTTTTTGGT
The DNA here is from genome assembly GCF_038396675.1 of Hydra vulgaris. Lineage (NCBI taxonomy): Eukaryota > Metazoa > Cnidaria > Hydrozoa > Anthoathecata > Hydridae > Hydra > Hydra vulgaris. The sequence goes on from NC_088929.1 coordinate 18,697,449, forward strand.
AGCAGCTCGATTAACTGCCATGGAAACTGTGGTACGTATGGAAACTGGGTTGGGGAGTTAAATCTTTCAACTTGCTGCAAATAAAGTAAATTAACAAAAGTTACTTGCGGTAATATAAAGGTATTGTATAATAATATAAAGAAATTGTCGGTTTTAGGTAAAAAAACATTTCCTAACTTTGAACAAGCTTAATTGATTGATCGTACGCCTTATTTTGAATTCGGCTTAAGATGAATTTTGAGAATGTAAATTGTGAATCGTATTGACTTGTATTTTCCATCATATGACTTTATATTTGACTTGATTATTTCACGTATGAACAGAAATTAGTTTATGACTTGATTTCTCAATTTACTACTTAGTTTAGTTTGGATTTTGGATAAACTTGGATTCGAATTTACAACTTAAGATTTGGATAAAAACCTATTTTTTCCATTTATTAATTGGTATTAACTTATAAAATAATTTTTCTTTATATATACAACTTAATTTTTTAACTTAAAAGTTGAAAGTATTTAAATTATAAGTTGATATATTTTGTAATTTATCAAATAAATAATGATCTGTTTTGTGGTCTGTAAATTATCTTAGAGTTAGATAATATAATAAACAAAATTTTTGTTATAGATTAATAAATTACGAAATAAAAACCATCTACTGTAGTGGTTCCCTTAGAACAGGTTTTAGTTCCTGGAATGCATTATCTATTCTCATTGGAATAGTAATCACTGAATTGAGTCAAGGACCTTTTTAAGTTACTGTAGTTTACATCACGCAAATTAAAAAAATAACAAATTTGCTGTTGCTACTGTATTTTATATTGTATTATGTATTGCATATTTAATGACTTGGTTTGTTTGAATTGCCATATCCCGCTTTTTCTAAAGTTTTTGCAAACTCTAATAATTCTGCAGCCTTTACTTTACAATTACTGTTTTAAAAAATAAATTTGTTTACGAAGTAAGCAATTTTAAAAGAATCTTTTTTACTTTGTTTACGAAAATAACAGTTAAAAACTATATGTTTTAATTTTGTTCTTGAACTGACTGTTATAAAACGAAAAAACTCAGTCTTTTCCGGAAGTCTATTTTTTCTCCTGCTCTGGAAAAGATCCGGGATTGTTTATATTTTCAAGGAAACCGGAACAAAAGTGCAAATCACATAATTGTTTTCGTTTTTAAAACCAATATTCAAAATGCGTGTTCAAAAATAAAGTTTACCAACTGAATATTTGCCAAAAACCATTCGATCCAAACTACACTGCTATCCCAAACTACTCAACCATCCTAGAAAAATAAATAAACAAAATTCGTAAAATTTTGAAACATAATACAATAAAAGTTTATTGGAGCGTAGTCTAGACAACTAATCGAGTAATCTTTTCCTCACTTTGTAATAAAGTTGCGCAATATTCAAATTTACTTATAAAATGATTAAAAAGATTTAAATACTAATTATTATATATTCTCCTTTAGTGTTTTTCATTTTTAATATATATATATATTTAGTTTATTTTAGGTGCCCCATGAAAACCTTACGGTCTTATCACAGAGCACCATGGAAGAGCATGTGAAAGGAAGTTCACATAAGATAAGCGCGTTTACCAGTGCGCTACGGCTGCTCAAATACATATAGTTCGTGAATATTAATCATTACTGTTTTAACAAATCTTTTTTTTTTAGTCATCAGTATGTGCTTTACTGAGCATGGATAAATGAATTATTTTGAAAAAATAAAAAACCGATAGATTATCTTTTTTGGCAAAGTTACAAAAAAGTTATCTCAGAGCTTTAAATGAAAATGTTAAGGTCTGCAAAAACTTCGAAATACGAGTTCAAACCTAGTCCTCGTTAAAACACCGCTTAAGTTGTAATTTATTACAAAATTAGTTGGTCATTAAAGAATTCTATTTTCCCTTAGTTGTACCACTATTTTAACTAAAAACATAGAAATAAATTAAAAAGTTTAAAAACTCAAAATTACTTTAAATAAAGCCCAAAACCTCAAATAGAAAGTTTTTCTACTTTTAAAAACGATTTTAAATATTTAAAGAAAAATAGTATAAAAGTTAAATGATTTTTTCAATGTTCTAATAAAATACATTTTCCAATAACTCTGTCCTTTTTCGTTTCTTTTTTGCAAGCATGTGCGTTTTTCAGCGCACATGCTTGCAAAAAACATTGTTAGATAAGTAATGGGGAGGAGTTGTTATGCTCTCCGGGATAAGTTCGGGAAGGTGTTTTTTATTTTTTTCTAGGTCTAGCAAAAAACATATAACTTGCATAAGTGAGAACTAGCATAAGTATGACGCAGTTGTCAAAACTCGAACTGGCTAATTTGCACTTATGCCGATTCACATTTATGCAGTTTTTGCAACTGCTTCGCACTCATGCCAATGTTTGCAAACTCTTCAAGTGCGCTTATACCAGTTTGCACTTGTGCCAGTTCGCATTTGTGCCAGTTTTTGCAACTGCTTCGCTCTTATGCCAGTTCGCACTTGTAAAAATACGCATTTATTCAGCCTCCCGAACTAAAGTTCTACTTAAGACTGAATTTCTGTATAAAACTATAACACTACATAAAAAATCTTACATAGCTCAAAAAACACTTATCTCATCAAAATACTTTTACAAAATTTAAACGGATTTATAGCTACATTATTTTTTTAGTATTTTTTATAATATTGTATTTTGAATTTTGAATTTTAAAGTCTACACCTTTTGTAATTGAAAACTTGAAAGTTGTCATTAAGAAACGTAAGATGTAATTTAGAACATGAAAGTTGTAAATAAGAAATCGTAAGATGTAATTAAGAAGATAAAAGTTGTAGTTGAGAAAAAAATATAGAATACAAAGTTCTTTGTATTTTAAATTTTGTAGTCCTATTATACTTTGTAATTTAAGGCTGGAAATAATAATATAATATTAATAAAATATAAAAAGTCATGAAAAAGGCATTTGAGGTTTAGGCGGTAACTGGAAAAATCCTATTGGGTGTCAATTAAAACTTTTTTTTATTTATGTTTGTGAAAAATTTAATTGAGATTTCAGATGAGTAATAAATAAAATACAAATAATTTATTTACATAAAAATTTAAAATCTAAATTTAAACGTCATTAAAAATCATTGCAATATTCAGTTAAGCACCAACTTGGACGTCTTCCATATTTAAAACCATTGCGTAATGCGTGGTCGTATGATGTACAGCGCGTGTACCATCACCTCCCATTATTGTATTTTTTGCCGCAGTAACAATTTTTCTAAATGCTGAATTCGTTGTTCCATAATCCTAGCACCGAATACAGGTGGAATGCAAATAACATTTTTAACGTTTTTTTAATTTTGGACCAGATAGCTTCCACTGGGTTTAACATTGGGCTGTAGTAGGTACGCGTAAATCCGGATTTTACGGGACTGTTTTTTTGGCCATATTCTGTGATACGCTTTTTCAAGTTTGTTGAAAAGTTGCATGCTATGAACTTGTTTTGCTCTGTTATTTTTTAGAAATATGTATCAACATAGATATTTTTTGAATACTAGAATTATGGAACTTTAATTTTGCATGGATTTTTTGATGTAAAATTTTATTTATTATGAATTTGATTGTTGTTAAAAATTGGCTTGTTTTTTGGACATATTTTTGAACAGTATATATCGAAGGAATGGTGGTTCATTTTTCTAATATATTCTCTCACCTTTAATAACTTTTTTTCTTACTATCTGCCAAATTTCATTGAAAAAAAAGGCATACTCAGACATCTTAACATTATACTCCAATTAGATAACTTTTTAAGCTTCAATAATGCGATACACTCGCAGTGACTCACTGCGAGTGTATCGTCACTGAGTGAGGAGGGGTAGAGTGTACGAGTAATAACAATAATGATCTTGGATATAGATTATTTAATTGTACTAAATAGTTGTAATGTAGTTAGCAATTGTAATGTCATTACATTTACCATTATTTAAATATACTATTTTTTATTTATAAAAAATGTTTTTATTTTATTATTTACAAAAAATAGTGATTCGTTTCTCAAAACATCTCAACAAGTCACTAAACATTTTATGATGAAACATGTAAAAATCAGGTAGGAGTCTCATAAATAAATCATTGAATTGGTCTAGAAATTTTAACCGGGCTGAGGACAGTACGCGTTTTTTTGAATTTTGCAATAAACCTTTTTTAAGTCCTATATCAAATTTGCCTAATATTGTATTATCATCAGGCTTCTCAGATGTTTCATATACTAATATGAATGTTTTATCTCCTTTAACTAGTTGAACATCAACATATGCAGGTTATAGCGAATGAAACGTAACTAAATATATATTTAGAGAGAAATTAGGCCCTAAAAAACTAAAAGGAAGGTTATCTTACTTGTCTTCTCGGTTTGCTAACTCTTACAAAGAACGTTGGAACAAGATAGGATTATTAAAAAGCTGAATTAAACAGCATGCCAAATCAATTACGTGTTCCAAGACAAAATGTTAAACAAAAAGAAAAAATTATTAAAGCTTTAAGGGCAGAAATACCAGATCTGAAAAAACACACACAAATAAATAAAATTACAGTGAGCAGATTCGTCACTTTAAAGCTGAAAAAAATGCTTTGAAATTAAATGAAAAGCATAAGGCAACTCAAAACTAAGCATAATCTTGCTGCTTTGACAAGTAACAGGGTAATCGCTAGTTTGGAGAATGATTTGCTCCAGATTAAGGAGGAAAGAAATGTAATTATGCTAGAAGATGAAAAAACATTCATTACAGATTAAAATAATAATTTATAATATGTTGTTGTGTAATATACCAACAGGTAACATTCCATATCTTATGAGCAAAATAGGGCATTATATGGGTGTTATTTTTAATAATATTCCTTATCGAAGAAAGTTGAGCAAAGAGCTCGTGAACTTGGCAGTATTTCAGATTTGCAAGCAGCAGAGTGGGCTATGCATAATATTAATCCTACTCTTGGGTTTGATGCTTCAACACAAGAAAGTGTCCACATTAATACCATTAACTTAACATCTAAAAATGTCTTGTGTTTGCTCTAGATCAGTTACCAGGAGGAATTTTTACTAAAGTAGCTTTGATGAATATCATAACTCTAGTATTGAAAGTATATCTAACACAATGTCAGATAGAGTTGCAGTCAACCATCTTACTATACGCAAAGTTTGTGCAACCTGGGGCAAGAATTTGAATGAGCTGAATTGCCATTTGCACTCTCTTGACACAATTGCAGTTTCATGTCGCTCTGCATTACAATCTCTTGAGTGTGAGAGTTGTTAATTATTTGGAAATGATTGTATGGCAGATAAAATTGTTTTAGCCATGAGCAAAAGACGTCAAAGGTGAATCAAAAGGATTTGTAAATTTTTTAGATGAAAACGATCCACTACAAAGTATTATTCCTAGATATGGTGGAAATCGGCTTTATAATCTTTTTCATACTTGTTTCATTTTTATGAAGCATTACAGTGAGTTTAAACATTTCCTCACTGTTGGAACAGTAAAATTTAAAAGTTTGCAAGCAATTCTAAGAGGGGCATTTTGTAATAAAACTGCCATAAAAGAAATGTGCGTACTTGGATTGTTTGGAAAACTCTCTACTGAGCCTTGAATGAAAAAGTTTTATGTTTTAGCTGAGGATGCAACTTTTGATCATGTTTCTGGTAGTCAGTTAGTGAAAAAAGTTTTGCTAATAATTACAAATTGTAAATCTAATCCAGCTGCTCAGTTTTGCAGAAGAACAGATTTTTTTGGGAATTCTTGCCCATAACATTTTAAAATCAATATCGTATAAGCTTCATAACACTCGTATAAGCTTCATTGATAACCAGCTTAAAAAAATGACTTATGTTTGTCTTGATGCTGTGCAAGTTGTCTTGAAGCAGTAATATAAAAGGTATTTCTCACTTTCTATTACAGAAACACTAAAGGAGGTAAGAGACGCAAAAGGGAGGAGCTTGGTAGATATATCTTAATGATGTTGTAAATTTGTTTTTTTAAATGGTTTAAAAATTAAATTTACCAGCTTCATCCACGTCATCACTTCCAATTCGGCATCCAGAGTGAAGACCAAGACCTCCTTGGAAAGTTTTTTACTGTGTTTTAATTTTTGTTTTTCATTTTAATTTTTTGAACACTCATTTGATTTTTTTGTTTTAAATATAGACTTGTCTAGAAGTGATTTCTTGGTTTGGCGCCAAAGCTTCCCTGGGCCTAAATCAAAAAGGGTCTTCCGCATATGAGCTCAGAATGGAGGTAAAGACCTGCCTCATTTTAAATACAAACCTCCTGGTAGCAGAAGGGATCGCAGAGGATTCAGGAATTTAGTTATTAACAACTATAAATATACTTATTAATAAGTTTATATAGATTCACTTAGCTAAATCTACATACACTTATTGATAGGTGTATGTATAGTGTGTATGTATATATTTATTAAGTTGATACTTGTATATAATCTTTTTTTTATATTAATTTTTGTATATAGTTAAGTTTGATTTTTTCATAAAAAATTTGTGCTTTATATAAGTACTATTTATTATTACAAAAAAATAATATTTAAGTTTTAACCCACCCTACCCAAGGTGTGAGAAATGTAGAGTTTCCGAATAATACCTTCTTGCACCCTTTTCAAGTGTTTTTCCCTAAAACCTTTCTTTTGATACTAAATTGCATGTATTTAGATATGAAGATACAAAGTAATAACCATGATATTGGGTCAGGGGGTGCCCCCCGAAGCCAAAAGGGCTTCTAGTCTATTAACCTAAAGTATCCAAATCATATTTGATGGTACCCTGTTAGAATATATTTAAAAAAATACAAATAAAATTATAAATTTCAATTGAATAATAATATTTTCTTTAAAAAAATTTATATTTTTCAATATAATAAAGAGTTTTGTAGACGCCCCTCTAGCGCCCTTCATACACATTGTATATACATACTGCCCTTTGTTAGGCCTATCTTTTGATACCAAGTTTTATGTATTTCAATAAGAAATGACCAAGTTATGATGTTTTAAGTTAAAAAAAACCTCAAATTTGATCGCAGTTTCTTCAAGAAATCCATATATCAAAAATTTGGTACTCAAAATGCAATAACTTTTTGTAGAATTGTTCAATTTTGATAATTTTTTCACCTTTAAAATACTGAATTAAAAACCTTTCCAATGATATATAACAATCTAGTGTTTAATTAATTTAAAAATTTCATGTCACGTACCTAGTTGTACGTTCCTAATCGTAACAACTGAGCTGGTGAATTTTCAAACACTCTTTCCAAACAAGCGTGACATGGAGCATTGCCTGTTACAACAACCAAATCCTCTAAACAATTCCCGGATGTAACCCACTGTTTAAACAAAGCCAACTTCCACTCGTTACAAGAATCTGCTTTAAATGATCCTATGTGAGTTTCCATAATGATGGCATTTGTTGTTGATATAGCTGCAATCAAATGTATGTTTGCACCTTTTGAAGAAGGTATTTTCATTATTGCTCTTTTTCTTGCGTTTTTCAACAAAAAAGATTAAAATTTGTTTCATCCAACCAAACTATCTGATGACCATTTGTGATGTGTTCATTAATGTTCCTAACATATTCAGTTCTTTTTTGTTTGTTTTCATTACTATTTATTGTAATAGGCTCCTTGTCCTCTTTTTTAAATGAAATTAGTCTGCCTTTGAGGTAATGGGCAATTGTGGTTGTGCTGACGCTAATATTAAATTGCTTTAATATCCTTGTTTTAATGGCCATCAATGTCAACTGACACTCACTTTAGTGTTTCTTCGATTTGATCATCGGTTAATTTTTTTGGTTTAAAACACCTCTTCCAATAAAATTTAAATTTCCGCTGCGGGCCCAATTATAAGCTGTCTTATATTCGACACCTAAAGTTTGCGCCAGAATCACCCAATCGTTGTTTGGCTCAGCACATTCAATTACTCTTCTTTTATCATTCAATGAAGATAAAACATAATGTTTTCTTTCAACTTGCTCAGTTGTATGTATTTCATGTCTACAAATTGGATAAGGAAGTAGTTGTAAACAAGTAGTAGTTGTAAACAAATTTGTAGTTATTATATTTGTAGTTGTAAAAAAGAAGTAGTTGTAAACAAATTTGTAGTTATTATATTTGTAGTTGTAAAAAAGAAGTAGTTGTAAACAAATTTGTAGTTATTATATTTGTAGTTGTAAAAAAGAAGTAGTTGTAAACAAATTTGTAGTTATTATATTTGTAGTTGTAAAAAAGAAGTAGTTGTAAACAAATTTGTAGTTATTATATTTGTAGTTGTAAAAAAGAAGTAGTTGTAAACAAATTTGTAGTTATTATATTTGTAGTTGTAAAAAAGAAGTAGTTGTAAACAAATTTGTAGTTATTATATTTGTAGTTGTAAAAAAGAAGTAGTTGTAAACAAATTTGTAGTTATTATATTTGTAGTTGTAAAAAAGAAGTAGTTGTAAACAAATTTGTAGTTATTATATTTGTAGTTGTAAAAAAGAAGTAGTTGTAAACAAATTTGTAGTTATTATATTTGTAGTTGTAAAAAAGAAGTAGTTGTAAACAAATTTGTAGTTATTATATTTGTAGTTGTAAAAAAGAAGTAGTTGTAAACAAATTTGGTAAAATAAATGCTTGCACGGATTCAATTTAATAACAGACTTTCTATTCATAGTGTATTGACAAATAACACAATGATTTTTCAATTCCATTCTGTATTACTGTATTGCTGGTGGATACAAATACTAAGTTTGATATTATTAACTTATTAAAATGCATGTCCAAGAAGATCTTTTATAATGACCTTTAAGCTTACATTGAATTCGCAATTACAAATAATATATTCTCATTTACATATTGCGATTTCTTAATTACAACTTTTGTTTTTTAAATTACATATTGCGATTTCTTATTTACATGTTGGGTTTCTCAACAACATTTTAAAATTTCTTCATTACATGTTGTGTTTCTTAATTACATATTTTGACTTCTAAATTACATGTTGTATTTCTCAATTACATCTTACTTTTCTTAATTACCACTTTCAAGTTCTCAATTACATCTTGAAAAATTGCAGAATAAATAAGAAATTAAAAATACAACTGAATCTAATATATCATTCTTATAATTCAGTTATAAAATTGTATAAATATATATTTATAATAAAAATTTTAAGATTTTTTATTATCATTATTATTTTTTTCATGTTATACCATATTTGATTCTTGTTTTAAAATCCTAATTAACAATACTGTAATTTAATATTTTAATGCGCTTAGTTACTGTTTAATGCGCTTAGTTACAATTGTTATAACGAATGTAAATTGGCTAAAATAGAATCACTAACGTATAATTGGCTATTTATGAAAATCTAATTTAATGTCCTTTAATGATGATTATTAGTTAACAGACATCAAATTAAATTGTTTTAAATTTTTGATTTGATATTGCAAAAATTAGGTAATATATTTAATTTGATAATATTATTTTAATTATTTAAATCGTTTTTTTATTTTACAAATTTTGATTTTATATCACTAAAGTTTATCACTAAAACTTGATATATTTTAATCAAATTTATTTAAAATATTGAATATTACATCTTATATAAAGTAGTTATGTTACGGGCCACAGGCTGTGTGGTAGCTATGTAGTACCAGGTACTATGTAGCTATGTAGTTACAGGTATGTGGTAGCTATGTAGCAGCAGGTAATGTAGTAGCATTCTATTTAATAGCTATGTATTGGGCTGGTAGCCTGTGGACTATCTAGTACCTTCGTAATCAACATTCTTGATTGGTTTTTTTGGATCGACCAGCTTTAAGTATGAGAACGTTGAAATATAATTATTTGATAGCTGAAACCAGCAGTATGAATGTTTAATTTGTTACAGCCACATGGACTGGAAATTCATTATACCCAAACATGCAATTTATAGTTTGTTCACAACAACTTTCGATTATATTTTTGCAACATAAACATTCCATTTGGTAGGAAAGTCATTTTTTTTTAAATTATCGAAGTATGGATAAAATGTTCACTTAAAGTTGAGGGTACATAAAGGGTAAGGATAGTTTTCAAATGAAAACTGAAAAATGAGAGCACATGATGGGTAAGGAGAGTTTTCGCATTGCGAAACAAAATACCTGTCAAATAAGAAGATTCTTTTAAAGAGTGTATTAAAACACTAGATCAGTGCATTCCTAGTAAATTCCTAGGGCCAGTATTGGCTATAGTTGGCTAACTGTTGGCATTCCGTGCCAACCATTAACCGACTGTATACCGCGTGTTTTTGAATCGTAAAAGTTTCCTGTAAGTTTTATAAATGTATTTATAATTATATTTTATACCCCATTCACACCAAAATTAAAACCTGGTTTAATCGCAGTTATTTAAACTAGTGGCGCGTTTTTCCGTTCACACCACTTTTTAAAGCCTTGTTTGAAAAAAACGAGTTTGAATAACAGTTGCTAAATTAAACAACATCGCGAGGTTGTCTTATTTAAAAACTTTTATTATTTGAAAACCGAAAAGTTGTTTTAAATCTCCATGAAAAAAAAGTTGCAGTGAAAAATTGAAAATAATAATTATATATATACATTTAAATTGAAAAAATGTAAACATTTAATGTTTATATATATTGGATTGGGGAATATATTCGTAGCGTTTTTATCAAAAATTTTATTTAAGGGAAATCTTTACTTATAATAATAAATTAATCGATTATGTATTCGCCATCGCTGTTTACGACCTCCTCCAACCTCTCGACCAATTTGTCAATGCCTTTCCGCCAAAAATCGCCCGGTCTAGTATTGAAGAAGTTATTGACCCAGTTTTTAAGGTCCTCTTCATTATCGAAGGTAACGCCCCTCATATGGTTCGACAGAGATTAGAAAAAAAAGTAATCTGTGGGTGCAAGATCCGGAGAATACGGCGGATGCTGAAGGACCTCCCATTCGAGCTCTTGGAGTGTGGTTTTGACGACTTGTGCAACATGGGGCCTGGCGTTGTCGTGAAGGAGTATGATTTGGCCTTGTCGATGAGGTCTTTTCAGTTGAATAGCTTCATTTACGCGGCGTAGCTGGGCTATGTAGAGCTCCTTGGTGATCGTGACATTCCTATCGAGCATTTCCCAGTGCACCATGCCCTCCCAGTCCCACCAAACACATACCATGATCTTCTTTGGATGAAGGTCACGCTTGACTCTGGGCTTTGGCGTATCTCCTGGTGCCACCCATTCATTCCTTTGCTTCATATTAATGTATAGACACCGTTTCTCATCTCCCGTGACGATTCGATACAAAAAGCGCTGTTATGACCGTCCTCCTTTAAAAGTGTTTTGAGACGCTCTTCGTCGAAGTCAAAAGGTCTCCCGCTGCGAGGTGTGTTCTCGACGTCAAAATCGCCATTTTTAAACTTTGCAAACCATTTTCGCGCAGTGGACTCACCTATGACACCGTCTCCGTATACGTTGCAAATGTACCGGGTTGCTTCAGCAGCCTTTTGGCCTCGATGAAAAGCGAAGAAAAGTAGGTGTCGAAAATGTTGTTTTTTACCTCCTGGATATTCCATTTTTAAGCCTTAATAGTAACAAAAAATTAAATTATTCCAAAAGACGATTAGGACAGTTTTGTAGAGCAGAAAGAGCTCTATCGAATGAATATTTACACTTTGTCAAACAGAAACAAATCGTTGTAAAATAAAATAAAATATAAAAACGCTACGAATATATTCCCCAACCCAATATATATATATATATATATATATATATATATATATATATATATATATATATATATGTATTTGTATTTATATATATATATATATATATATATTTACATTCTTGCTGTTTATCTTAAGTTAGGAAAGTTACAAATAAAATTTGCATATTAATAAATATTATAATTTAAAATAAGTTAATAACGTTTTTATATTAAAAGATTTATTAATAATTTCGGTAAAATAAGTTAGCTGGTAAAGTAAACCGAATATAACAACAAAAAAATCAAAAATAAAACATGCAATGAAGCGTATTATATATTTTATATTTGCGTAAAACATAAACGAAGATAATTAAATAATATTATAATATTAATTATTAACAATATTTACAATAATTACAAACATTATTTTTTTTTTTAAATTTACAAATACAAAATTTAAGTAGATATTTAATGTATATCTGTAAATTGAAAAAAAAAAAAAAAAAAAAAAAAAAGTTTTTGTATTTAAATATATTTTTTTACTTAAATACCTAATTTACTAGATATTTAAATATGCCGATTAAATTTAGTTGATGCCCTCATTTTAAAATACTATAGCGTCTGTATGATGTTTTGTTGACTACGACATATTTCCCTTAAATGATCAGGTCTGTGACTCATGAAAAGACGAAAAAAATAAAATGATAAATTTTGCGTTATCATAAAATATAAATGTTTGAAGCGAAAAAACCTAGACCGTAGATTCTTTTTTTTTTTTTTAAATCTTTTTAAAATCCCAATCGCTTGTCCAAATTTGAATAAGATTTTAAATAAACACGATTTTTAGGTAAAATGAACAACATCATAGATTGAAAATTTGGTAAAATGAGCAACATCATTTGGTAACAACAACATCATTTGGTAAAATGAACAACATCATAGATTGAAAATTTGATCTGTTCCGATCGTTTTTTAAAAGATTTTTAACTAAATTTAGTTAACGCCGACGAGCGAAAGTGATCTAAAGACTCCGAAATGGTATTCTTTAAATTCATTATTATGGGTAGTAAAAAGGATTAGAAAATTATATAAAAAAGAGAAAAGTTTCTTCAAATATTGAAAAAACCTGAAGCGAAAAAAAATATAACATCTAAAGCTTTTGTTTGGACAAAATACGCTTATAAAATCATGCTAATTTCAAATAAATAAGTTCGAATAATTTGTAAATCGCCAACCAATAATAATTTTGCGAGCCAACCAAGTTTTTCAATTAAAAGTTATTAAAATTTTGGAAACTTTAATTTAACTTTCATTTAAAAGCTATCGATTTAAATAAGTTTTTTAACTTTTGAATGTAGGGGAACCTGTTGTACCTTTGACCACTTTTTGCTTTAAGGCGTTTTTTGCGTAGCCTATTGAGTAAATCCAAACCATTCAAACTATATAATATTCTCTTATATTTTGCCCAAAAATTATACTTAGAACATTTTTTTCATTTGACCAAGAAGTATCTTTTTCCCGCGTTTTAAAAAAATAAGTCTATTGGTCAAAGGTACAACACGTACGTTGTACCTTTGACCGATGCGCGTTGTTCCTTTGACCAAAATGTTATTATTAAAAAATCATGCAATGTTTGAACCCTTTTTAATATTTTAGCTTGTTATATATTATATAGAAACTTTTGGTCCATCTTATATCAATAAAAAAAATCTAATTATTTTGTAATCAAGCCTAATTGTCTAAAAAAAAACTAGAAAAATCAATCCTTACAATCTTGCAAAGACTTGTGTATTAAAGTTACGATACTCAGTATTACTAATTTTTTTCAATAAAATCAGTTATTATAACTATTTAGATAAAGTCACATATTTTCTTTAGTTAGATGCTACTTACATGAAATAATTAGGATTAAGGTCCAAAACTTTAAACGCGATTTAATTGTACAAAACATATTTTCTAATATATACAGTTATTTTTATTATTTTAGATAAGAAAAGAGCAAAAATATATTTTTATAACTTATGTTAGCTGGCGGTCTATATTCATTTACATATGATCATAATGCTTTTTATAGAAAATATCTTAATGATGACAACAAAAAATACAATGAAAAAAATATATTAACTATTGCAAATAGTCAGATCAACATCAAACATAAGATACTGACGCTTAGATGAACCATGACCAATACTTGGTGGTGGAAGTTTCATAATAATATCCTTAAGTTCCAAATCATAAAGATTGTCATCTTCTCTTATAAACTTGTTACAAAAGTCTCCTGATTTCTTAAGATACTTAATTTTGTAAACTATACCAACAACTTCTAAAACTTCTGCTACATAAAATCTAGAGCATTTCTTTCCAGCCAACTTGACAATTAAAAAATCTCCAGAAACAATTTCACTTTCATTATCAAGTATATTTACTCCAAAATCAATTTCATTAGAGCTTTCATCATTTAAACATATGTCAGACTGACTAAAAATAATCTGCTTTGCCATTTTTTTTCTTTTGCTTGAAGAGGTCTTTTTAAATTGTTGGTTATTAGATTTTGAATCTAGAATAACTTTAATTTCAGGGGTATCAGTTAAAATACATGATTTTCTATTACGTCTTTTTGAAGTATTTGTTTTTCTTAATTTGGCTTTAGGATGAGGTCGTATTATCTCAGGTGAAACAATTGATCTTGATGGTAAACTCACAGTAGGGATTTCCCCTAAAACAATAGATGACGTTGATGGTACACTGGATGGAGCAGTTTTAACATCAATAATCTCATTAGAAAGGCAAGCTTCAGTATTCACTATTGGCCTATCAGTAACATTTGCAGCTAAAAAGTCAATATCAGTAAAAATATTTTCATTAAATGGATAAAATCCAGTACATTTAAAACTGTTTATAATATTATTTGGTACAAAAGCATGAGGATAAGCTTGACCAACAAGGTAAGATATATCATAAATTGTGACTGGTTTACCAGCATTGCCTGGTGATATCATCCAGTTATTCATGGCATTGTTATAAAAAGTTTCAAATGGTCCAAAAACACCACGATCAAGAGGTTGCATTTTATGTGTTGTGTGAGGATGAAATGTCATTAAAACTATGCCTGATTTTTTTGCTAACTCAATAACAGAAATGTTTACATGACTCTCATGATTATCCATTAATATAAGGACAGGTTTTTTAATTGACGGTCGCACATTACTAATAAAATGTTCAAGAAATTGCACAAAAATGACTTCATTTGACCATCCAGACTTATTAGCTGCTCCTACACTTCCAGGAGGACAATTATTTAACATGTAGTCTTTGAATTTAGCACGTGGAAATACAAGTAATGGTGGGATGCTATTTCCAGTAGCATTAATGGCTGCAATCATTGTTACATTGTTGCCTCGTTCAGCACTAGTTATGCTCCCTATTTGTTTTTTACCTTTTGGAGCTAGAATTTTGATGGTACGTGGACTGTGGTAATTCCTGTTTCATCACAGTTCCAAATATTTGATGGGTCAAAATGATAACGTACTAAAACATTTTTGTAATTTTTATATACAATTCTTACAGTTTCTCTATTGAATGCAGAAGATCTACCAAGACTTGTAGGTTGTGGTTTACGTAGAGATAGCTTGTTATTATATCTTTTGCGAAAATCTCGCAGCCATTGTTCACCTGCACATTTATTTTTCATCCATGAAGTTTCAATTTTTTTATGATTTGCTAAAGCACACTCATATGCAAAGGATCTTATCTGCTTTAATGTAAGTCCATAATGCATATTTGCAGCATCTGCCAAGTAGTTTACCAAAATTAATTCTTCTTCAGTTGAGAATACTTTTTTTGGTTTGGTATGTGAATATAAATA
This sequence comes from Hydra vulgaris, assembly GCF_038396675.1. NCBI lineage: Eukaryota > Metazoa > Cnidaria > Hydrozoa > Anthoathecata > Hydridae > Hydra > Hydra vulgaris. The sequence continues at coordinate 18,713,032 of NC_088929.1, forward strand.
TTCGCAACTACCAGATTTTTTAAACTGCTTCAACTGATATATTAAAGTTGACTTTTTAATGTTGCAATGTCTTGCAGCTTCACTTAAACTCGTTTTTTGTTGAAGCACAAAATTCACTGCATTTAGCATATCCATTTCGGAAATCTTTTTGCGAAAAACACCAATCTTGCTCCTTGGCATTTTAAAACTAAAATATATTAACAAAATTAATTAACTATTTCGATACATTTAATTCCCTATAGCTGAGCAGAAACTAGGTAATAAAATGAACTTGACAATAATATTGCTTCAGCTGTCCAACTAACTAAATTAACAAAATTGATTATTCTAAGTGTAGTAGTGGTTCAAGAATAAATAGTGAATTGCATTAAAATTCAATGAAATTATTTCATCATCATAATACTAGAAACAATTTTGCATTAAAAAGCAATAAAGCACAGACGACGCCTAATAAGGTAGATTATAAATTTTATAATCTTGCCCTCTTAAAGATGGGTTTCTTTAACAGTTATTGTCTTAATCCCCATTTACGGTCAGACAAAATCATCCAAAATTTTCCATAACAAAAAAAAGATGTTGGGTAATGTTTATAATGTCGTAGATGAATCAAACAACAATTTATCACAGTTTTAAAATCAGAATAAGATTAACACAAATATTTACTTTTTAAGAGTCAAAACTTATAATTGCTTGTGGATCAATACCATCTATCCCAAGTATAATGTTTTACGATAAGAAGAGTTGTCATGGACTACTATTTCAAATGACACTTCCCGTTTTTTTTTAAATAATAATAGTAAGCCAACAGATTAGAGTGACCAAAGGTACAACGTGGTCAAAGGTACAACAGGTTCCCCTATCTATGATAAAAATTGTAATATAAAATATGATGAACAATAATACAATTACCTATCTAAGAAAGTTAAGAAAATTTTTTTAAGTATTTTAAAATTTTTAGTTTTAAAATGCTAAAGTATTTAAAAACTGAAACATTCAAAATCTTTCCATATAATTAGGGTTGCCAACGGGTGGATTTTACGAAAATTAAAATTTTACGGATTTTAAAAACCTGTAACAATTTTTTTTAGTGTTTTCCTTCGTAAAAGCCGTAAAATTCTGGCGTTCCTAAGTATATACCTTTTAAAACTGTATTTAAAAGCGATGTACGCAATTAAAATAGATCAAAGTTCAACGAATAAATTTATTAATTCATTCATTAAAAAAATTGCAAACAATTGTCTTTTGTTTTTGTTTTCTCTCTACAATATTAAACAAAGGAGATAAGCGATTTAAAAATAAAAACTGACGAAGATTGCTCAAAATGAAACAAGTTGAATAATTAGAATTAAACATTTATAAAATATAAAAATATTCCTGAAATATAAAATATAAAAATATTCCTATGAATAACCCAGCATAAATAGAAAATTTTTATTGAAACTTAATTGTTTCTAAAAAATTGTATCTACTTTTTTAAATGTCAGAATGTAAATAAATGATGTAATATTTTTTTTTTTGGCGCCACCTAATTCCCAATTTCGCTAAAACGCTGTATGAATTTTTGGTGGCTAACACCCTATATATATATATATATATATATATATATATATATATATATATATATATATATATATATATATATATATATATATATATATATATATATATATATATATATATGTATATATATATATATATATATATATATATATATATATATATATATATATATATATATATATATATATATATTGCATCAGCACTTAAAGTGCCTTGTCGTTTTAATGAATTTGATGGAGTTTTAAGAGAAATACCAAATACATTTCCATCACATTTAACAAGCTCTTCTGGAAGTTTTTCAACAACTCTAGATAATGCTTCTTTTGAGCTACCTTAACCTGATCAAATTGATTTTTAAAATGAAATAAGTTCTGCTGCTAATAACCCAGTCAATTATGTAGCTAAGAATTCACCTGAATGTTCCACATTAACTTCCAACAGTTTTTTTTTAAATAAAAACAAAAAAAAAAGTTTTTTTGAATTTTTATTTGAAAGCTTGATGCAAACATGAAAAGTTTTATAAAAGCACAAGTTGAGATGGATGAAGAGTTTTTTTCGACATTACTTGAAAGTACACCTAAAAATAATTCAACTGATAAAAAAAAGTACATCATTGTTAAAAAAAAAAGAAAAAGGAGAGAAATTTTTTATCGAAACAGAATTGCCCGAAATGAGTATGGAAAAATTGACAAAATTGATTCTGGATGAGTTTAACTTTAATTTAAATCAAAATATAGTTTTAATAAAACTTCCAAATGTACGTGTAAGGAATGATAAAGGCTGTATGATGGTGACAAATTAGAATTTTGGAAATTATAATGAGATATTTAATTATATTTTATTTGCCATCCAATTGAATATATATATATATATATATATATATATATATATATATATATATATATATATATAATTGGATGGCAAATAAAATATAATTAAATATCTCTTTATAATTTATTATTTTTAGGTGTACTTTCAAGTAATGTCGAAAAAAACTCTTTATCCATCTCAACTTGTGTTTTTATATATATATATATTAATAAGAAAACATCAAACAATACGAAATCTCTTAATACAAATAATAATTTATTTTGAGAAATTTTCACTGGGTTATGGACACCAGCATTAGTGTGATTCTATTTTTTAGTTTGTCATGCAAACCTTTTCTAAAACATGAATAATTGTATTCTAAGAGCAACTAAATAAAAAATAATTAAAAATTTGAAAAGTTTACTAGGTCAAAAAAAAAAGTTACTTTATGGAAATAAGACAAAATACTTAGGCAAAAAAATGGATAATTTGTATGATATTTTTTTAATTAGCTGAAGTTAATAGTGAATATAATATAAAATTAGCTTAACAATTATTGGTGGATTAGAAATAAAATAACTGTATTCCATTTTCTATTTTAGTTATAATTATATTTACCTAAATATGTCCCACATAAGTGCTAAAGGAGCATTAAAGAGAAAAGCAAACAACTTAATACCACCGTGTTCAAAGGAATCTCGGGAACTGCTTGCTTCAGCAGCGCCTTATGGATTACGGACTAAATCCTTAGCCAATTTCAAGACTATTCCAGAAGTCCGCCACATTCTTGGCTACTATCACCATCTAGCTGACACACGCCCCGCACCACCATCAAGAGCTGTTATGCAAATAATAGCAAAAGATTTTGAGCAGCTCTGGAATGTGAAATTTAGCATGCCCTCAGTATCCAGAGCTGGCATCACAAAAAAATTGAATGAAGTTGTGAATGCTTATAAATTAAGTTTGAAGAGAAAATCGAATATGGATTTTTTTATGCCATTTGATATCCTTAATAAAAATATAAAGCTGAAGAGGGAAGAGCAGATCTTCTACAATCATCAAATGGATGATAGAAAGAGCTGTGTATTAACCAGCCAAACAGTTGTTGAGCATCCTGCTAACAGGCAGTTGATACCAAAAAACATTATGTAGAACAACTGTACACAGAGTCAATCTCTGAAAATGATGATAACGTTGATGATTTTCAGCCTTTGTTTGAACGACCCAAACGGAAGTTTAAATCAAAGGTGAGTAATAATAATTTTTAGAAATAAAAAAAGTTTTTTTATTTCTAAAAATTATTATTACTCACCTTTGATTTAAACTTCAGAAGTTGCGCAGAAGCTGGTATCTCAACCCACAAAGGAGTTAGTGTAACTCGCTCATTAAGTTATTTCCATAGTGACATTCCAACTCCAAATCAATCGGCTATTTTTAAAGCTGGTAAAAGATTGCAAGTCACAACTCTACTTAAACTTAAAGAAGCTTTGTCTGTTCAATTATTCTTTATATTACACTTTGATGGAAAAGGTGTGGCACCATATGATTATGGGATTAAAAAAGTGGAACGCATGGTCATCGCCCTTCAGTCTGATGGACCAATATTTTGGTACATTGGCCTCAAAACATTACATACTAGCGGAACTTCTAAAAATCTAGCCGCTATGATAACGGAAACATTGTTAGAGTATAATGTTGTGCATAAAATATCCCTTATAATTTGTGACACCTGCTCTGTCAATACAGGTTAGTAAAATTAAAATTATTTATTTTTAAATAATAAAAAAATACAATTAAATAAGTTATTCCATTTTACTTCAGGTGGATCTTATGATGGTTCTGGAGGAGTAGTAGGGATTTTAAGATCTAAGCTATTTAACAGGCCTGTTCCTTATTATGGATGCAATGCTCACATTTTGGACCTTGTTTTGAAAAAAATGGTAATTTTCCACTTGCCAACACCATCAAAATCGCCTACTCTAACTGATTTTAAGTTCATTCAAAAACTAAAAAATAAGTATCCGCAATTGAAAGAATCATACAATATCCTGCATAAAACACCTCATCCTCCTCCTACTGTAAAAACCTGGAGAGATGATTATAAGCTATCGGCTAGGTTTGTTTTATTAAAAATTATTATTTTCAATATCAATGATTTGTATATGTGATGAATGCGTTGATCCATTTTATTGTTTATTTTTCCAGGTTATGTATTGCATTTAGGCACTATTTGGACACCAATATTTTACCCAAACTGCAGCTACCAACGAAATTACCAAGTTCTCACTCAGCAAGGTGGAACAGCAGAGCAATACATGTCTTGTTAGGCTACTTTCTACTTCCTGAAGAACGACCATTATTGAAAGAAATAGCTAAGTTTATTAGCTGTTTTTGGTCACTTGCATGGATTAAAACGAGAGAGGAACCCAACTGGGAAAACTTAAAAGAAACTACATCAAGTTGCATTAAAGCCCAAGAAGCTCTGACAAGACATATTCTTGGTGTTAAAATCTCATTCAAGAATGTGCATCGAACAAATGAGGTAGCTGAGAGAGGACTCCGAGCTATGGACATCCGATGTTCCCGGGCTAAGTCTGATGATGCTCTTGAGAGACTTTTTTTAACAGAAATGTTTATGCAAATGTCGAATAAAAAATAACTTCACTTTATAAACTTTGTCGTATTACTTTTGCTTATGTATAAAATAAAAAAAGACTAAAAAAAAAAATAATTTTGTCTTATTTCCATAAAGTAACTTTTTTTTTTGACCTAGTAAAATTTTCAAATTTTTAATTATTTTTTATTTAGTTGCTCTTAGAATACAATTATTCATGTTTTAGAAAAGGTTTGCATGACAAACTAAAAAATAGAATCACACTAACCAGCATCATCAGCTCGTAAAATATAACAAAATTTTTTGAACGTTAAAAAACAGTTTAATAAAAATTTTTTTTAACTGACGTAAGCAGTTGAATGGCTTCTTTTTTCGTTACGCAAGAATATAAAAAATGGAGTCCAAAATTAGTTTTGACAAATTGCCCATTATCATGATTTATTCCGCCATTCGATGGGAAACATTGGTGCCTTTGTATTTCGAGTGCTTCTCGTACTTTACGGTCGAATTTTTTTATTTCAACTTTAAGAGTTTTAGTTTTCTCCTAATTTATTTTTTCAGAGCAAAACTTGCTATGTGTTGCAATTACTGACTGATAATGTTTGCCATCATTTAAACTTTTTTTGTGTTGTTGAATTCTTGTTCTAATTTGTAATTTTGTTTCTCCTACATATTTTTTTGAGCATTTGCATTCAACGAATCATGTACCAGGCTGGCTATTTTGGGGCAACCTAGATTTGTTTTTACATGTTAATATTGTTCTTAAATTAGGATTAGGGTTGCCAGATGTCCCGATTTTACGAAGGAGAATTCTGCGCCAAATATGTAAAAATATTTTTTTTACTTAGTTCTCCTTCGTAAAATTGGGACATCTGGCAACCCTAATTAGGATTTGATTTAAAAACTACTCTATAACCAACTTTTCTAATTTTTTCCTTAACTTTGGTGATAGTGAAGGTATCCATGGTAATGATACTGTTGGAAAGCATTGTTCTTGGATTGAATTCTATTGTTCTTTACTTGTTGTTTTCTCCTAATTTGATTTGCATTACATTTTAGTTGGCTTTCGGTGTATCCATTTTCATTAAAAACATTAATAAGAAAGTTTATCTCATTTTTTAAATGTGTATATGGAGTATGCCCTGTGAACATAACCTTTGAATATTGCGCATTAAAAATTTTGGGGTCATGATTCGAGCGTGGTTTTATTTGAATATTTGTAATGGCTTCTTTTCTGTAGACTTTAAACTCATACTTATCTTTGCTGTTATTTATTATTGTTATATCTAGGAAATTCAGAGTTTTGTTATGGTTTTCTGTCTCAATCGTGTATTGTATTGCAGGGTGTTGTTTATTTAACCCAGTGGTTATTTCTCAAAATAAATTATTGTTTGTATTGAGAGAATTGGTATTGTTTGATGTTTTCTTATTAATATAACATACACTCTTATACACGATGTCTACACTCAAATCATATATATATTTATATATATAATATATATATATATATATATATATATATATATATATATATATATATATATATATAACAAGTACAAATTCTTAAAAAAAGTTCTTTTGTTATATTTCTATTGTTTTCCTTGGAATGATACACTATCTTTGTTCCACATACTCTCGAGTCCTTATTAAAACGCCCCCCCCCCCCCCTACCGAACAAAAAATCTCAAAACTAAAAAAGAGTGAGAGAGTTTTATTGGGATCTTAAAGACATTAAGCATAGTAATCTCATCTTAACAAAAGCCCTAAAACTTGGGAAAAGATATCTAAACCAAGTTGAGACAAATGAAGATGCTGTAACTGCTCCTCCAAGCAATGGAGAAGTAGCCTTCCCCCTCCCCCCTCAAAGTTTTACACATTTCAAATATACAATGCTGTCTAGCTAGCTAGTCTAAGATCATCAAAGATTTATGTTTTTAAAATTAAGTTTGTACTTGTTTTTATAATTTTGTTTTAACGCAGTGAGAAAAGTTTTAAATTTAGTTAAATTAGTATCACCTCCTAATACCTTTTCGAATAAAGAGATCTTTATTTTATGAAAAATTATGTTTTGCAATTATTGTTAATAAGGTTTATACAACTTGAAATATATTGTTTTATTGCAGACCGAGTTTCTTCTGCTTCAATTCGAGCAGAATCATTTCTTCCAGTGTTCATATTAACCATATTAACATTGATACCTTGCAACCACTTTTCTGAGAAACTTTGATTACTGATTTCACAAAAATTATGAAGAATGCAGCATGCACTTACTATTTTAACAGAATTTTCAACAGATGTGTCAATTTGTTTAGATATGCATTGGAATCTTCCTTTAAGTCTACCAAAAGCATTCTCCACTACTACACGAGATCTACTCAGTGAAAGTTAAACATTTTTTCTTCTCTTGAAAGATTCCCACGATCTGAATAAGGTTTTATTAGCCATTCTTCCAAAGAGTATGCAGAATCCCCTAAGATTAAAGGAGATATTTCTTTTTCTGCTATGCTTCTTGAGAAATCATTTGGTAGGAAACTTTTTTGCTGGCATTCTAAGTATAAAGGAGAGTTTTTAAACACACTAGAGTCGTGAGACTTGCCTGTCCAACCTACAAATATATCTCGGAAAAGATATTTGCTGTCAACAAAACATTGAAGAATAATTGAATGATAATCTTTGCGATTTATGTAATTTTCTGGATTTTTTTTCGGTGCTTTAATTCTTATATGACATCCATCAACTGCACCAATAACAAGCGGAAAACTTGACATTTCTTCAAATCGTTTCATTATTTCTTTTACCTCTGCTTCTCGAAGTAGATATATTTTTTTAGTAAATTATCAACAATTGCATTTGTTGCCAAGTGAATTAATTCCCAGTAAACACACGACGTCTTAAAGACATCTAAAAAACGTCTTTTATACGTCTAGGCGTCTAAAAAACGTTTTTTAGACGTCGTGTGTTTTTTGGGTTGACATACTGTTGAACGACCCAGTCCAAAAAGGTTACTTATCGTTCAAATGTCAGAAGTTCCAGAGAAAAAATACAAAGTTACTGCAACTTTCTGTTCAAGACTGTTTCAGAGTCTTTCTAAAGTTAGTGTCTTTTGTTTTTATAAATATAGTTAATTCTGAACATAAGTATATAAATGCTTCTTTTGACATTTTTATATTCGCAACCCAATCAGATTCTGTCCAATACTTATTCATATTATCATAATAAAAGTTTTGATATCTCAATTTTTTCCAAACTAACCGAGGTCTTGAGACATGGCTGAAGATAATTTGATTTATTAATTGCAAAAGAAAATTAATTCGCCAGCGTCGTCTTCTATAATACTTTAGCAAATTAACTTTAGTTAAAAAAATTTCCAAAAAATCTTCATTTCGTAAATTTTCCATTTTGTTGTTGTTTTTAAAAAACACTTAAAAGTTGATGTGGCCGAAGTATTACATAAAATAATTTTTACTTGAGTTATCAAATTTATGTTCTATTTAATTTTGTAAAAATAAATCTGATTTATTCTGGTGTGACAGAATATTTTTTAAATAAGTTTCAACTAAACACTGTTTTAAAAGCAAGTGTTATTAAAACTTGGTTTTGTTTTTTTTATTATATAAATGTTTACTCGCGTGGTCTAAGTGAATAGGGTTAGTTTAATTTGAAGTAATTTATCATTTTTTTCTTTAAAATGCTTTCTTATCTTTTAGTTAAACTTTTAAACTCAAACTCTCCTTCAACTTATAATATAACCATTAAGCTGGTAAGTACAAATATTTCACTTTTATCCATTAGTTACACATTCAGATATAAAATTTGACATTTGTTAGAGTTTTTAATTTAATTTTATGATGACACCAAAATACAAAATACTTTTCAATACACAAAATACACACCAATACACAAAATACAAAATACTTTTCAACCAACAGCAAATTAATTAAAACTTGGTTTCCAAAAGTTCCTTGGCCTGGTTGTGCTACCTTGGACCACCCTTGGTAATGGTATCTATTAATTTGTTATTTAATTACTATTATTAGAGGGTACCAATCTACCAAAAATCCCAAAATAGCAAAAGAGGGGGAAACGACTGAAATTGTAGAAAATGAAAATGCTGAGAGTGAACAAGCCGTCCCTGCTATACTTGATGGAAAATTTTTCAAAATTATATCTAAAAGTAAAACTATCGGGGATGTTAAAATTATTGCACAGTGTATGTTATGTGTTGGCAAAAAAACTTACAGTGGTTCACTGAAAGCAACTTCTAATTTTACTCAACCTCTTCAGGTATGTATATAACTACAAAAATACTATATTATAATGTGTATTTTATGTTTGTTACATAATCAGTAATCATTACTCATTAGTCATTAGATAGAAAAATTATAATTTAATTTCAATATAATATTGAAATTAAATTAAAATTATATTGAGGCATGTGTACATTTACTGAAAAAGAAAGTGACCAGACCAAATACAATTTATTGATTAATGTGGTATAGTATAAATATAAATATTAAACAAAATCATTTAATTTAACAAACAAAGCAAACAATGAATAAAATATGTAATAAATCATTCTCATCTTAAAGTCATAGTACTTACAGCCAGTCAATTAGTCAAAGAAAAAACATTGAAAGTTAAACGAAACGGTTAAACCAAGCACTAAACAGTAAAAACAATAAACACATAAAGCAACACAGACAAATACTAATGCTATAACATAACACAAATAAATGCAATAATCTTGGTTGATTGACTGTTGTTGTTGTTGTTGCAGAATGCTCATGGCAAAAAGCGAATCAATGAATACAAGCAGCACAAGGTTTCAGTTGCAAAACAACGTAAGCGCTCGGTAGCTGAGATGGAATCTGGAGTTGGAGGTGGACCTTCTGCCGAATCTGTGGAAAAGCTGGCATTCAAAAATTTGATCCACGGACTCAATCGCAATGTCAGTATACCTTGTCGCAAAACATTAGGCAAGCAATTAAATGCCTGTTTGCAAAAAATGTGTGATGATAAAAGAACAGTCTTCAGTAAAGTACCATTTGTTTGTACCACAGCTGTCATTTGGTCAGTGAACCGAAAGAGCTACTTAGGAATGACAGCTCACTATATTGATATTAGTACTGAATGCTCAGTATCATGCATATCTGCGTGATACTGAGATAGATAATGCCTCTAACTTCGGCAAAGCCTTCCGAGAATATTTTATAGATACTAGCAGTACTGCATCTGGTACAGGGGTCTCTGCAACTACTGAAGAACAAGTTAAGGAAACAGGAACTGGTAATGATGATGAAGCACAAAATTCCGACAATGTTGAAATAGCGGAAATGACTGCAGTCCTAAATTTACCAGGCGAAGACACGGATGCTGATACTGAAGTTGTTCTGCCTCACCATGAAGCTTGCAATAGTCACTCTTTCAGCCTCACATCAACTACTGATGCAGATAAAGCATGTGGTTCTGATGCTAATTTCAAATGTCTTTATCGAGCTGCATTGGCCAAGTGTACCAGCATTTGGAATTTGCTTCATAGAAGTTCCAAGACACCGGATGCTGTGAAAAAAATCATCGCAAGGGCAATACTTATACCTGTCCCTACACAATAGAACTCCCGGTATGATGCATTGAAATGCATTCTCCAGTTGCAAGATAAGCTTGGCGAAATATGCGACGTTTTGAAGTTGCCAAAGTTCAAAAAGCAGCAGTTGGAACGTCTAGAAGAGTATGTAATGATAATGGCTCCTATTGCTGTTGCCATTGACAGGCTACAAGGTGACAATGTGTACTTTGGTGATGTATTTTCAACGCTGCACACCGTACAGCAGAAATTGCAGGACCTGCAGCAGAAATCAATGAAGCATGTGAGGAAATTTGCAGAATCTATGCTAACAAGCTTGAAAACAAGATTTGAGGGTCATCTATCATTTTCTGAACATAATGCCAGCAGGATACTTGCAGCAGTATCGCATCCCTACTTCAAAATAAGATGGGTTCTCGATGATAAAAAAGATCTCTGTCGTGATATCTTCATTCGTGCAGCTAAGTCTCAGCAGCAACAGTTGTTGAACAGAGCTAATACTATTTCTGACCCTGACCCACTTCCAGGTACTCAATCAGCTGGTGGCAGTGGCATGAGTGATGATTTTTTCTCGTTTAGCAAAATTAACATTGCAGAACAAACAACAGTCAACAACGAATGTTTATCCTACTTAATCGACTCTGGTACGGATTTTAAAATCTTGGCAAAATATGAAGTTATAAAACACGTATTTGTGAGGTACAATACAACCTTACCTTCATCTGCATCTGTTGAGCGGTTATTTAGCACCACTGGACAAATTCAGACGCCACGAAGGAACTGTCTTAGTGATGCAACATTCGAAAAACTGTTACTTTTAAAAGCCAATAAATGTTGATTTAAAGGTTAAATTATGTCAATAAAGTTATGATGTACGATTTGAGTCGGTACAATTCCAGTATTTTGTATTTTGTATTTAAAATAGTTTTATAAAGAATTTTTATTTGAAATACTTTCCTTGTATTTTATTTTTATTTTCATTTCAAATACTTTTTAGGTAGACTATTTTGTTTTTATTTCAAATACTTTTAAAAAGTATTTTGCGCAGCACTGGTGTGTATATAGTAGTATGTTTACATGTGTATTTATATATATATATGTATATATATATATATATATATATATATATATATATATACACATACAGAAATACACACGCATTGCCCAAAAATCCTCTATAGCACAAGCTTCTAGTAAGTTTGCTGGATTGTCTTTTTTTTGAATAAATGGTATCTTCTGGGTTTTTAACCATTTTGTTACCAAATTAGCATAGTGAGATGTTGCTAAATCGAGCCAAAAGATATACTTGGTGTCTCGGTAATATCCATTAATAAAAGGTTGTAAGCGCTTTTGTAAACACTCTTTTAAATAGATCTCTTGGTTTACCGCTTGGCCAGAAGGAACAATGTAAATAGATGTGACCCCTCGAGGTGAAATTGCCATCCATACAAGTAATTTTTTTTCAAATTTTGCAACATCATAATACTTAACAATGCCTGGTGTCAATTTTTGATCATTTGAATAGTATGTATTATTACCAGCCAGTGTGCTATTCGACAAAGTAAAGTATGACTCATCGTCAATAATAAATTCATGGTTGCGATATTTTGAATAAAGTCGACCACATTTTCAGCGACCCCAAACCCTCTGTTCAGGAGTTCTGCTTGGTCTTTTTTTTCTTTTATAACAAAGAATAGGCTTTTTAAAGCATTTTAAGATTCGTCCGATGGTGCTTTTGCTACAATCAAGTCTTCTAGAAGCCTTTGAAAGTGACATGCCTCTTCGATTGTTAAACATTTTACTTAATTTGATGCGGTTGTTTTATGTATTAAGAGTAGGCCTTCTTCCACTTCCAGCTTTGCGACCCAATGGTTTATTTTGATCGTAACTTTTCATATATCTATAAATTGTAGCTTTTGAGTAGCCCTCTATCTTGAAATGGTTCCAAACAGCGTGTTTTCCATCTTCATGTTTTTTTTATAAAAATTATACACACGACTTTTTAGGGCTTGTTGGATTTGGCATTTTAAATTGTTATCTAAACAAAAAATAATCAGAGAATTTATATGCTAATTGAAAGAGGAAAGATAGAACTTTCATTTGATACAAAAAACTAATTATTTTATTAAGCTTACTAATTAAATATCGCTAATTCAAGTTAGTCTCAAATTTTCTTTAACAGGTGTTATATATATATATATATATATATATATATATATATATATATATATATATATATATATATATATGTATTATATATACATTGATTTTCGATTCATATATGATGTTTTTCTTTGTATTTACTTGTTTATTATATTTTTTCATTTCAGATTTATCATATGATGGATTTATGTGATATAGAAGAACAAAGTATTATGAATTTGTATGAATTTTTTAAAAACATCTACTAATAATTAGTCCAGTCTAAACTTCAATGTTGCATATGTCATTTTTAAGTAGTTTTTAGACTTTTCTAAATGTGTTTTTTACTCACCTGGTTTTACGAGCAAGGTCTGCAATCAAATTTGAGCTGAAAAATTTTTCTTAGCCTTTAAGGAGAATTGATGTTGTTCTTTTTTAATTTAATTTGTTTAAATATTGTAGTTGTAATAAATAAATACTTGTTTGTTCTTGGTTTTTTACTTATTTGTTTTCAGATTCTTAAAAACTAGCAACTTAGCTTAGCAAGTTTTTTTTTATTTTTTAGTGTAATTGGAAAGTATTGAAAGTTTATTTTTAGTGTAATTGGAAAGTATTGAAAGTTTATTTTTAGTGTAATTGGAAAGTATTGAAAGTTTATTTTTAGTGTAATTGGAAAGTATTGAAAGTTTATTTTTAGTGTAATTGGAAAGTATTGAAAGTTTATTTTTAGTGTAATTGGAAAGTATTGAAAGTTTATTTTTAGTGTAATTGGAAAGTATTGAAAGTTTATTTTTAGTGTAATTGGAAAGTATTGAAAGTTTATTTTTAGTGTAATTGGAAAGTATTGAAAGTTTATTTTTAGTGTAATTGGAAAGTATTGAAAGTTTATTTTTAGTGTAATTGAGAAGTATTGAAAGTTTATTTTTAGTGTAATTGGAAAGTATTGAAAGTTTATTTTTAGTGTAATTGGAAAGTATTGAAAGTTTATTTTTAGTGCAATTGGAAAGTATTGAAAGTCTTTTTTTAGTGCAATTGGAAAGTATTGAAAGTTTTTTTTTAGTGCAATTGAAAAGTATTGAAAGTTTTTTTTTAGTGCAATTGGAAAGTATTGAAAGTTTTTTTTTAGTGCAATTGGAAAGAACTGAAAGTTTTTTTTTAGTGCAATTGGAAAGTATTGAAAGTTTTTTTTTAGTGCAATTGGAAAGAAAGTGTTTTTTATTCACTTCACACAGTATAACTGGTACTGATTTTAGTAAGTTTACTATTTTTATTTTATTTTATATTGGATTTATTTTATATTAGATATATATTTTATGTATTTGACATTAAAAAATGACTGTAATTTGTTGATCACTAACTTAATAATTTTGTGCATTGTAGTCTAGATTCTTTGTTAAATTAAAGATAATTGATGTAAATAAATATTGTTGAATATTTTTGATAAATAACTTATGTATATAAACATAAAAAGATATAGATTTCAATAAATCTTAAGTTTAAACATAGTCTTTGATTAGAAAAGATCACAATTAGTAAGTTTCTTTTACATTTTTTTTATTATTCAGTTGTAACAATAGTAATATTACTGATAATATGTTTAATGATAATAGTGAAATTGAAGAGGCAAGATGAAATTAATCTTTGTCGAAATGTAAGAAATGCTGCTTAGCTAACAGAAAACTTACTTGCCAGAATTCAGTGTTAAGCAGTGTTAATGTCTGTTAATTTGATTTTACTTTAGACAGTTTAGAACAAAACAAAGTATAAATTTTACTATTTATAATAACAATTAATAACAGTTTTAAATTTAAATGATTTTAAATTTTTTTATAATTTCAAACATAATTATGCTCTTTTTTTTTTTAGCTGCCTTTGTCATCACTTGATTAGTTTGCTTACTGTTGAAACATGGTTTTAATTTTGTAAATTTAATATGATGTGAAATTTACTCTATTAATCATTAGTCAGCGGATAGAGCAGTTAGAAAGAAGCTGTAGTTTAATTAAGAAATGCTGGAAATTAAATCAAGGTAAAAATAATTTTGTTTACTGGTAACATAATAAAACCAGTTACTACTATTTATTGCGTGTTTTTTAACTTTTTTTAACATGCTGCTTTGGAAACACTTTCTTTCTCTCCCTCTCTCTCTTAAATGAGAGGGAGAATCGATAAAACTTATATAATTACAGAGCTCTTATGTATTTCTTAATACCACAATTGATAATGACCATTTATATATCGATTGTTCAAATATTGTAATAAATAAAATCTTTTTTAGTCCAAGTATTTTAGTTAATAAAATATCTTATTAAGTTGTGGTGTTATTTGCCAGGGTTACTACATTGTGGTGTCTTGCCTTTCTATAATCTTTTTTCTTTTTTAATTACTCTGGAGACAGTAATGTGTGATTACAAATATTTTATGCTATGCGCTATTGTTACTGTGTTTTGTGTTGATAGACCTAGGCTGTTATAGCTTTTTTTTTATTCTTTATATTTTCTGTTATATTATTATCCTAATTCGACTAACAATAAAATGCAAATAATACTTTTTTAATTAAAAATAGTAATTTTTTTTTTCATTTTTTTTTTTTTAGGTATTTGCATAAATTAGATAAATTTGTATTTAATTTTTTAGATAATATATCAAGTTATTAATGTGTTTTTGTTATTAATGATTTAATTACTCATAACCCGTATTAGGGGTTGCTTACTGTTAGTTTTTTATTGTTGTTACTGTTGTAAATTTCTACTGTTATTATTATAATTGTAGTTGTTATTATATTATTAACTGTTGTTATTGTTATTACTACTGTTATTATTACAATGATATGTATTATTGTGTATATGTATTATTAATGTATTATTACACAGGTCAACAAAAAAATTTTTTTTCTTGTGCCGAGCAAACAATTTGTTTTTTGTATAGCATTTCTCATTTTGACTTCAAATATGCAACTCATTTTTCACCATCACGTTAAGTTGTAAACATTTATAACATTTGCACTTTCAATTAAAGTGCAAAAGCGAATTTAAAAAATCGCGAAAAAAATCATATAGTTGGCCCGGTAATGGTACCAACTGTTAGCCAACTGTTTTATTACTGTTGAGTCGTTAATGGTACCAACAGTTTATAAAACAGTTGGCTAAGTGTTTGTAAAAGCATTACGTTTTTTTCACGGTACCAACTAAATTGACTGTTGGCCCAACTGTAGCTAATAGTTGGTTATTAGGATCGGGTCAACTACTTACCAACTGTTCAATATTTACTGGGCTAATAGAAAAACGAATTAAACCAGATTAAATCATGACATATTTGAAGATGATGAGTAAGATGATTATGCTAAACGAGTTATTTTAACACTCACTAATGTGGATTCACTGTCAATCAATAAGCGAGTGCTCGAACGTTTACCGGGAGATCAATGCATTATGCAAAGTGCTGATTAAATTGAGATGGACGACTCTTTATAAAAGAAATAACTCTCCTGTTCAGTTTTTGAACAACTTTATCTCTACAGTTGTGCCACTTCATTGTTTAAAATTTAAAATCGGTTGTGTAATCATGTTATTTAGAAATTTGTTAAAACTTGCAATGCAATGGTACTCGTATGAAAGCTTGTGCTTTTCAAAATAATTTTGTTGATGCTGAGATTTTAACAGTTGCTTTTGGTGATAAACGTGTATTTGTTAATCGAGTTCCGTTGACACGGACTCAGATTCTAAATTTTTTATGTTTTGAAAAGTCGTCAGGTCAAACGTTTGATGGATGGATATATAAAAAATTTGCGTTTTTTTCATCGTCAACTATTTAAAAGTTTGTTTTTCAAAAGTGATAAACATCCCATTTAAGGAATGATAGGCAAAAAATGTTGTACAAATAATGTTATACTTTGCGATGTTCTGAAGTTCTTTGGACTTTTTATTTCGAAAATTTATAGTTCGCAAGCACAAGTTGCATTTTTTGTTGACTTTAGTTATTAATTGTACTTTTTATTTATCACTCATACTTTTTATTTATTTGAACATTATATTATTGCATTATTTAACTAAGTTGGTAACTAAGTTGGTAAGAAACTCATAAGTTGCATGATTTTTATAAGTACTAATATTGTCTATTAAAAATCTCTAATGAGGTTAAAACCATTATTTTCTACAACTTTTGTAACTTATTGTAAACAAATAAAGGATATGTAGGAGTTGTGAACCAGACCTATTACGACCCGTTATACGGTGCCGAACTTTCTAGTTTACCTTGATTGTTGAAGAGTTGACGTATGATCTATGACGTATGACATTAATCTATATAAATATATAATTATATAGTGAAGTATTTTTTGAGATGAGAACATTCCAATGCTAATTAATTATATATTTTATTTGTGTCACACGGGTAAAAAAGAGGTAAAATTATGGTTAAACTATGTGTCCGGGGCTACCCTCTAATTTTGAAACGAGCCTTTTTTCTTACATTTTTTCTTTTTATGTTTTGTATATTATTAAGGTACACAATAATTAATTTTTTGTTTCTAATTCATTAGATAAATATTTCTTCTTATGAAAAAGTCTTTCGACACTTTTTCTGTTAGTACATGTGTACAATCTATTTTTTCCTCAAGTGTCCGGGACTTTCCCCTAATTATAAAGAATAACTGAAGTAAACCATTTTAACAAAAAAAATGTTGAAAGTTAAATTTTTAAAACATAAAAATTACAGATAGAAACATAATTTTATTGCCGATACCCAGCCGGCACATCTAGTTTCACTTTTGGAATTAAAACCTGCATAGTTGTTTGGTATCGAGAACCGATAGTTTCGCCGAGAAACGTTATTTATTGGACATAATTTGTATTTATCCATTTTCTTTTATTTCAGACACAGTAGCATTTAATTTAAATTTATTATAAAGAATTAGATAAATGAATTAAAAACAAAAATCAAATAAATGAACTAAAAAAAAAAATTAAAAACTTAAAAAAAAGAAAGCAAAACAACATCAACAGCAACAACAAATCGTCTTCAAAAAAGTTTAAATTTCTTTCACGTAACGTGAGTTCTCGAGTTCTTTTATCTCGAGGCTTCTTATATATTTTTTTTCGATTTTTTATTTTTATTTTTTCCTCAAGTTTTTTTTTTTTCCTTAACTGCGGTTTGTTTTCGCAAATAAATGCGTGTAAAATTAGCCATCAATAAATAAAGTGGCGGCAATAAGTTTACTGGTCGTGCTTTTAGAAAGAATATTTTTTTTAGAAGTTCTGTAGCATAAAAAAATAAATGCAGTGCAAATAAATACAAAAATCATTATATTTTTAATTACTTTTATAAATAACGAACCTTAACAAAAACAGAGTTTAAATTAACGAAGGCAGAGTTTAAATTTTGTTAGGCTTTGTTTACTAAACAAAGCAGTTACACAACTTTTTAAATCATTTTTTCTAAATTCATGAAAGAGTTGAAATGCTTTTGTTTCTGCTGGTTGTTTTTCTAAGCAAAAAAAAAAAAAAAATTAAATATAAGATCTAAACTTTATCAATATAATCAAACCCTCTTCCTCCAGTGTCGTCACCTTTTTTTTTTTTCTTTAAGAAATTTCTAGATAAAGATGATTTTTTTTAGAAGTTGACAATTGTGCTCCCCCATTTTGAAACCCGTTTCGGCGGCCCTGATAATGTGTCTGTTTAAGCAAGAAAATTATAAATATAAGATCTAAACTTCTTCAATACAATGTGTCTACACTATGACCATTATTTATATAATCAGAGTAAAAAATGAAATAACTGGTAGTTTATCAGTCGATAAAACTTTATTTGAATTGCTAATATAGTTTGAAATCTTTTTTATTATTCAAGTCTCAGAGTTTTTAGTAATTTTTTTCTTTTCGGTTTTTAGAAAAATTGAAATAGCTACCTGCTTTTAGATATTAATTTGTGTTTATCATATTCTTATGTTTTCAGATATAATCTAATCTATTTAGACAGGATTTAACTTACATTTATTTTGTCTAGCAACGGCTCTTGTATATTATTTGATTTTGATTCAATTATTTCAAATTATTTCTCAAGATTTTTTGTAAGTTGATAAAACTACCAAGATCATTATTTTGATCGATCGCCATGTTGAAAAACGTGATAGCGCTATTTTTTAAATGTTGACATAAAGTGAGTTATATTTAAGTTTTAATTTTAGTGTATTTATTTACTTGCCATTAAGAAATTAATTTACAATTTCAGTTTATAAAAACAAATATTTACAAGACTAATTTAAATGGTTTTCGCTTCTGACAATCCAAGAAAAAAGTAAAAATTTAGCAGACTTTTTTCTTGCTCAAGCAATATTTTTGATCAGTAAAATTATCAAAATTGTTTCATCTGCTTATGCAAAATAATTTGTTTCATGGAAAACGCAAAATTTGCAAAATTTCCGTACAGGCGGGGGAGGGGGACAAACGTTTTAGGGCTATTTTGTTCCCAGGCCACCACCGTCCCAAATTTTTGCAAGCCCTTTTCATCTGGCATAGGTATGAACATTTTAAGTTTAGATTTTGCACAATGTGTGAAAGTGTCCTATCTGAAACATCAAAAAATCTTGTGGGCCCCCATGCACGGCGTTAACAATAGCAAAAAAATCTCCCGATTGCCAGTTTTAAAATTTGCAAGAAATATAAGCGTGTTTTAAATTAAACTTTATTACAGCGGAAACCATATTGAAATAACTGTAAAGTTTTAACAACTAATGTTTATGACCAATCAACTAATGTTTATTGTAAATCTTTTCCCGATTATCTGACAAGTTAACATATCAAAGCTTTGCATTAAACTTCTATATTTATATTTAACGCTATGTCTGTCGAAAAAAACAAAGGGTTCTGCAATAAAGTTGAGCTGGAACTGTCAACTTTTGAAAGACGTTGGTTTGTCGTTATTGATAAAAGTAATATGGCGGTGTTTTATTTAGTTTTATTTTCTATTTACATTTGAATTGAATATTTATAGCTTTAGATAGTAGTATTATTTCATAATACTATTGTTAATTAATTAATCCTAATAAATATAACAGCAATTATGATAATATAATAATATAATTATAGTTAAATATATTCATTCATTTATTATTAAATATATATATATATATATATATATATATATATATATATATATATATATATATATATATATATATAAATTAGTAAAAAACACTTATCTAACTTTTTTTTTCAACTTGAAGTTTCACCATCGCTGGATCATCAGGAAGTGTTACTAAATCTCAAAAAATAATTTTTTTGAAATTTTTTTTGAGATTTAGTAACTCTTCCTGATGATCCAGTAATGGTGAAACTTCAAGTTGAAGAAAAAAGTTAGATAAGTGGTTTTTACTAATTTATTATTGCTCTGTTCTTTAAGAACATTGAGCACTCTATTTGTAAAATACACTAACATAATTTACATATATATATATATATATAGTTCTATAGTTTGTTGGCTTTAGGAAGAGCGGAAGGAAAAAAGTGATTCTTACGCCAACACATACGTCACTTTTAATTACTTTTGACTTTCGTCCAACATTTCCGTGTTGGACGAAAGTAAAAACCATTAATTTAATTACAAATTAATCGTTTTTTAAAAAAACCACAAAAACGCAAATTTAATTGACCAGAATGTTTTTAAAAACATTCTGAATGTTTTTATAACATTTTGAATGTTTTTAACAATATAAACAATGTTTTTATTTTTATTTTTTTTAATAAAATGTTTTTATTTTTATTTTTTTTAATAAAATGTTTTTATTTTTATTTTTTTTACTGTAAATCATGCGCGGAGTGTTGCTACATCGACTATCTTATAGCCTGACTCGCAAGGGAGCGCTGCTACATCGACTGACAAATAGCCTGACTCGCAAGGGAGTGCTGCTACATCGACTGACAAATAGCCTGACTCGCAAGGGAGTGCTGCTACATCGACTGACAAATAGCCTGACCCGCAAGGGAGTGCTGCTACATCGACTGAGGGTTTGGTTGGGGCAGGCAGTCTATCATTATAAAAAAAAAAATTCCGGTCTTGCATTTTAATTTTTACTTTTTGTCAACAAAATATCGAAAAAACTTTCGGACAACATCTAAGGGTTCTATATATATATATATATATATATATATATATATATATATATATATATATATATATATATATATATATATATATATATATATATATATATATATATATATATATATATATATATATATATATATATATATATATATATATATATATATATATATATATATATATATATATATATATATATATATATATATCTATATATATATACAGGGTTAGTCAAAAGTTTTGTCTCCCCTTAGTGGCACTTTTTTTGAAGTACATTTTATCTCTTGTCAGCGTTGTAATTTATAGATAATTATTTTCAGTATCTAACCTTGACCTTAATACTGTTGTTTACTGATGTTATTTTTAAAAATATGTTTTTGACATAAAAACTATTTAATTTAATATACGAAGATTTTATTATAAAGCAGGAAGGTAAGAATATTTAATAAGGTGCTGTTATTAAATAAACGTAGTTATTTTATAATGAGGATGATTAATAGATAGTATTTTGTCTATATTATTATAAAATGAAAACACGGATTGTTAGGGTTTAGTTTAGTGTTCAAAATTTTAAAGGTGAAACTTTCATCATGCATGTCAAAAGTTTTGTCTCCCCCCACCCTAAAATTAAATTTCAATTACAAGCGAAGTATTCTGGAAAACTTATGTTTTGTATTATTATTTTAGATGGGAAAAATAGCTGGTGTCACAAATACAGCTCCTGCTTTAAGAAAAAGAATGGCGGAACTGCAGATAGCCGGCATGACGAAGACACAAATTGCCAAAGTGTTGGGGTGTCATCCACGAACGGTTCAGCGGTACTGGACAAAATCACCATCGTCAAAGTTTAACGACAAGTTTCGTTCTGGTCGTCCGAAGGCTTTGTCACCAGCGTCAAAATAAATCATCACCGAAACTATAAAAAATAAGTGGGGTTCATCTCCAGGTGCTTGCGCAAGAAAGCTGAACATGTCGCATCGATATCGGGAAAAAAATAAAATCGTATCAGAGTCAACTGTACGAAGATTCGTTCGCGAACAACCGTGGGGTAAAATTGCTTATAAACAGCCAATAAAACCCCTACTAACTGCAAAAAATAAAGACGATCGCTTAAAGCTGTGCCAGTGGTTAGACGAAAACGGGTATCTGGATGATAACCATTTGGGGCGTATCAAGAGGAGTCACATTCTTTGGACGGATGAGTCGCCCATCGAACTTTTCCCGACTCCGAACCGACAAAATGTCCGCATTCGCACTGACGACAAAACTAAAATTATCCCGGCGCAGAAGCCAAAAAATGGACTTAAAATTATGGTTGCCGGTGGAATGTCAGGGTATGGTTTGACAAAATTAATAATTGTCCCAGAAAAAGTTACGATCAATGCTGATTATTACATAAATAATATTCTTCCAGTTTATAAAGAAGCTTGTGTAGGAAAACAAGCCGGTAATAATGCTGACTGTCGCCAACTTGTGTTTAGCCCTCAACATGTGTTATTTCAGCAAGATGGTGCTCCAGCACATTCTGCGAAGAAGACCCAGGAATTTTGTCGTAAAAATTTTGCCGCCTTTATCCCAAAAGGTCGGTGGCCAGGTAACAGCCCTGACATGACCTGTATCGAACACTTGTGGGCAAAACTTCAAGACAGTGTGCTGCTTGAACCACGGCCAAAAAATAGGGAAGAACTGGTACGCCGTGTTCAAAAAACTTGGAAATCGATGGATGGTGATTATCTGAAGGCTCTGGCGGAATCTCTGCCGAGTCGTGTTGCGGCTGTTCGAGCTACAAATGGAGGACATACTAAGTACTAAGCATGAATTATATTTTTATTTTATTGGTTTATGTATTGTTGTGTTTAATAAATATGTATTTCTTGCAAATCATTACTTGTTTTTGTATTAAAGTTGAAATTGTTAGACCAGTGGGGGAGACAAAACTTTTGACTAACCCTGTATATATATATAAAGAGGCGTAGAAAGAATTTTTTGGTGTTCGAGATAGGTAACTTCCAGACATGGAGCAAACTCCAAACATTTATATGTTTATACTTATGTCAAATAATGAGGGTTTGCAAAAAATTGCGATGATTTGAGGCTGGGAACAAAAAAACCCCAAAATTTTTGCCCCCCTGCCCCAAACGTGAGAGCAACAAGTTGATGAAGTATTTTTTGTACTATTCTTAACTAGACTTATATTCAACGATAAATTTTAAGTTTCATAGTATTATCTATTAGCGTTTAAAAATTATTACCATATAAAATTTGCAACCCCTTTAAATTGAGGGGGGTTTAAACTTTATATGGTCATAATTTATATGGTCACACACACTACGCACTTTGAGCAGAGCAGATGTGTTGAAGAAGTTTTTTTGCAAGCGCTATAATTTTAAAGGAAATAAATTGCAGTATATTTAATTCTTAGTATTTATATAACTAATAATTATAAATACTATATTTCTTTATTAATAACATGGATGCAATTAAAGACTCCGAAATCTCAATTAAGTTAGTACGAGAAATTTTTCAAGAGATGTTTAAGAAACAGCAAAAAGATATTTTTAAACTGATAAGCGGTAATTTAAAAATTACAAACGATAGAATCGACGTATTACAAAATGATATTACTTTACTAAAAACACTTGCGAATCTTTAACAAAAGAAAATGAAAACAGGAAAGTGGAACTTATTTTGACAAAGAAGAAGTTGATGAATTATGAAAAAGTTCAAAAAGACATTGAAGAAAGTTTATCGTTTACACAAGATTGCCATGATAAAAAGGTTATCGACCTAGAGAAAAAGATTTCTTTGAATTCTAATTTAGGAAATGAAGATAAAACTAAAATTCGACAGCTTGAAGATCGCCAAAGAAGAAACAATTTACGTTTCGAAGGAATTTTGGAAAACGATTCAGAAAGTTGGGATGATTTTGAAACAAAAATACAAAACTTACTAGTAAATAAACTTAATGTAACTGGAGTAAATATAGAAAGAGCCCATCGGACAGTTAAACCTGATTTAAATAAGCCAAGAACAATTGTGATAAAATTACTTGACTATAAAGATAAGATAAAAATACTAAAAAATGCGAACAAACTTAAAGGCTCCGGAATATTTATTTACGAAGATTATTCAATTGAAACAGCGTCGATACGGAAAAAGCTTTTTGAAGAGAGAAAGTTGCACAGGACAAGCGGTAAATATTGTATTGTTGTATATGATAAATTAATTATAAAGGAATTTAGGAAAACGAGTGTCATCAATTAAATTCTTTAAATTTCTATATTTTTTGTTCTTAAAATTACTCTTATTTAAAATGGCTGAGGAAACTGATTTGTCAAACTTTGAATTTAAAACATTTAAAATTAAAAATTCAATCCTTTTAAATCGCAATTCTGATTCTGATATTAATTTTTATAATGATGATGAACTAATTAAAAATATTAGCCCATTATATTATAACCCATACTCAAAAGACATTACCAAAGGAATGGATGATAACTCATTTTCAATTCTTCATATTAATATTAGGAGTTTAAAAAAAAATTTTGAATCGTTAAAACAGTTTCTATATAAAATTAAAATTAATTTTCAAATTATTTGTCTTAGTGAAACATGGTCAAAAATGCTCAGAACGATTCATATTTCCAAATACCCAATTACAATGTAGTCCACCAAATTAGAGACCTGGGCAAGGAAGGCGGGGGTTTATGTATGTTTATTAAGAATTCATTATTATTCAAATTTAATTCAAATTTAAGTTCAATCACAAATGATTATGAGTCATTATGTGTGGAAATCATTAAAAAAGCCTCAAAAAACATTGTCGTGCATGCATTATACAGACCACCATCAGGAAATATTAATGCGTTTAAAGATCACATTAAAAATTTAATTGAAAATAAATTGAATTTGAATAAAAGTGTTTATTTCGTGGGTGACATTAACCTTAATTTTTTGGATTATGACGTAAATAAACAAACAAATAAATTCTTTAATGTCATTTTTCAAAGTGGGTACATTCCAATAATAAATAAACCTACGCGTGTGACTAGCGGTAGTGCAACGTCAATAGACCAAATTATAACTAATGAATTTATCAATACAAAAATTAAAACTGGAATATTTAAAACGGACATTTCGGATCACTTTCCGATTTTTATAATATCAAATAAATGCATTCAGCCTGATGCTCATAAAAAAAAAGTTACAACACGAATTATAAATGATACATCCATAAAATATTTTCATTATCTTATATCGTGTGTAAATTGGAACAAGACGCTAAAAAATCAAAATGCCAATGAAGCCTACGATATCTTCTTAACTGAATTTCTTACTCATTATAATGAAGCATTCCCTAAAATTACTAAATTAGTCAAATCGAAAACGCTTTTAAACCCATGGATAACGAAGGGAATCCTTAAATCTTCCAAAATTAAACAACGATTATATTGTAAGTTTCTTAAAAATAGAACTTTGGTAAATGAAATTACTTATAAAAGTTATAAACGTTTATTTGAATCTGTTCTAAAACGCTCAAAAAAAAACTATTATTCTGAAAAATTAAAGAAAAACAACAGTACACAAAAAACATGGAACATTATTAAAGAGGTAATTGGCAAGAAAAATCTGGACCGAAATGCACTTCCAACTAATCTTAAAATTAATAATAACTTAATTGTAAATAAATCATTAGTTGCAGAAACACTTAATAACTTTTTTGTTAATGTAGGTTCGAATTTAGCCTCTAAAATAGGACCATCTCAGACAAACTTTCGTTCATACCTAACACCAAATAAATCTGTCATGTCTAATCATGAACTTACAGAAGATGAATTATTAAACTCAGTTTCTTTACTAAAACCTAATAAAAGTTCGGGTGCTGATGATGTCAGTAGTATTGTCATTATTAAATTTATAAGTTTTATAAAAATACCACTTTTACATATTTTTAATTTATCTTTAAAACACGGAGTTTTTCCTGAAAACTTAAAATGTGCAAATGTTACACCAATCTATAAAACAGGTGATCCTTCTTACGTCTCAAACTACAGACCAATCTCAATTCTTACCTGCTTTTCCAAGATTTTAGAACGTGTTATGTATAACAGACTGTTTTCTTTTTTAACTAATAATAAAATTCTTTACGATAAACAATTTGGGTTTAAATCTGGCCATTCAACCGATCATGCAATCATTCATCTAGTACACGAAATATTTAAAGCTTTTGATGAAAACAAATTTATTTTAGGCGTCTTTATTGATCTAAGTAAGGCTTTTGATACGGTGGATCATAATATTCTCCTGCACAAATTTAAAAATTATGGTATCATAAGTTATAACTTAGCATGGTTTAAAAGTTATCTAGCAAACAGGAAACAGTACATCTCGTTTAATGATAGTAAAACGGATTTAGCGACAATTTCCTGCGGTGTCCCACAAGGATCAATTTTAGGGCCCCTTTTATTCCTCATTTATATAAATGACTTAAATAAATTTTCAAGTATCTTAAATTCAATCCTATTTGCAGACGACACCAACTTATTTTATTCTGATAAGGATATTAATTCTTTATTTGAAACAGTAAACAAAGAGCTTGCAAAACTAAGTGAATGGTTTATAGCAAATAAATTATCCATTAACATAAAAAAAGCAAAATATACTTTCTTCCATCGTCTTCATGAAAAGAGACTCATCCCATTAAATCTTCCAATTTTAGTTGTAAATAACTCTTGTATAATAAGAGAGCGTTCATTGTTATTTCTTGGTGTTGTTATTAATGAAAATGTGAGTTGGAAGGAGCACATAAATATAATTCTAAATAAAATTTCGAAAAATATTGGTCTACTTTACAAAGCTAAGCAGTTATTAAATCAAACCTGTTTAAAATACATTTATTTTTCATTTATTCATAGCTACCTAAGTTATGCAAACGTTGCCTGGTGTAGCACTAACGTAACTAAAATAAATAAACTATTAATTAAACAAAAGCATGGTTTAAGAATTATTAGAAATGTAGATCGTTTCTCA
This sequence comes from Hydra vulgaris, assembly GCF_038396675.1. Classification (NCBI taxonomy): domain Eukaryota; kingdom Metazoa; phylum Cnidaria; class Hydrozoa; order Anthoathecata; family Hydridae; genus Hydra; species Hydra vulgaris. Next base: position 18,739,874 of record NC_088929.1, read on the forward strand.
CGCACCAAACCACTATTCATTAAATTTAATATTCTCAACGTATTTCAACTAAATCTTTATCAAATTCTTATTTTTATGTTCAAAGTTAATATAAAAATAGCACCTATTTTATTTAACTCTTTTTTGGAAAAAATATATCATCTATACCCAACACGATTTTCAGAAAACAATTATGTTCAACCTAAAACCTATTACTCTGTTACTAAGTTCTCAATTGCTAACAGAGGTCCTAAACTATGGAACATGCTATTAAATAATGAGTTAAAAACTATTTCTTCTATTAAACAATTTAAAAACAAACTTAAGCAAAAGCTTTTAATAAATGACAACGAATTAAATTTTTTCTGAAGCCTTTGATTAGGAGTAATCACGTTTGTCTATTTCTTTATAAATGTGGTTTAAATATATATTCTATATACATTTCAATTTGTACATTATGACGTTGTTTTTTATCTGATATAATAAACTCTACATATATAAAAGACTCATTAAGATACTAAAATGCTTTTAAAAATGTTTTTTTTGTTTGTTTGTTTGTTTGTTTGTTGTTCGTGTATTATCTGTTATTTTATGATTTAAATTCAAAAGGTTTATAAATCTAGTTAGGAAAAAAATAATTTAATTAAAATAATTAATTATAAAATCTTCGTATACTTTTGGATATATTACACTGTAATAGAGCGTAAAATGTTTTTTAGTTTTTATTTATCGTTATTTTATTTTAACGCAACGTTTTGTTTAACGTTTATATAACGAGTTACTTTGTTTTGTATTTTTATTATTGACATTTTTATTTAAAGGGGCTTAAGACAGAACTTGTCTTCTTCTTGCCCCAGCCATGTATTTATATATTTGTATTGCATAAACTTGTAAACTTTTCTTATCGGCGAAATACATAATAATAATAATAATAATAATAATAATAATAATAATAATAATAGTAAATTTTTGAACGCTAAAATATTTTAAAACGAAATCTAAAATTTATCGATGAATATAAGTCTAGTTAAGAATAGTACAAAAAATACTTCATCAACTTGCTGCAGGGGCAACAAGTTGATGAAGTATTTTTTGTACTATTTTTGGGGCAGGGGGGCGAAAATTTTGGGGCTTTTTTGTTCCCTGGCTCCAATCATCGCAATTTTTTGCAAACCCTCATTATTTGACATAAGTATAAACATATAAATGTTTGGAATTTGCTCCACGTCTGGAAGTTACCTATCTCGAACACCAAAAAATTCTTTCTACGCCTCTGCATATATATATATATATATATATATATATATATATATATATATATATATATATATATATATATATATATATATATGTATATATATATATATATATATATATATATATATATATATATATATAAATATATATATATATATATACATATATATATATATATATATATATATATATATATATATATATATATATATATATATATATATATATATATATATATATATATATAAATATATATCAATATGAAGGCCTCAGCGTAAAAGTGGTCTAAGCCACAATTACTTCATTTTTAGTAAACTGTAAAAGACTTTAAGGATCTTTTTAAAAATAACAGGAAAAAGTATCATTATCAGAAAAATAGTATTTATTATAAAGACAGGCGAAAAAATACACTGGTATATCTACTAAAAAATTAGGACACTATTATTACTGTGTTCTGCAATAGCAAAAGTATTAGGCAACTTTGCCTCCTCAAAATTTTTAAAATATTGTTAATAAAGTTGGTTAGGTTAAATGGATGTTTTGTTTATGACTTGTTAATGATTCTTTTATATATGTAGCATGCACTAAATTATATCTTTGTCACCAGAATCATCTGTTAGACCCAAATCAGTTGCCTCCTCGTCACCTTTAAGAGCAAGATAATAGAGATGATGGACAGGTGGTATGAATTGTATTAGCTCAAAAAGATCACTTAGCTTTTCTCTTGTGAGTTTTTTACCATTGGAGTATAAGGGCTCAAGTTCAACACTGATAGTGTTAGATGGCCGTCCACGATTTCGCTTTGTTACGTACAGCAACATGAATGTGTCACTTTCTAAATGTGTCTGCTTCATTTGAAATGAGCGTGGTGATCCTTTTTCCAATTTTATCCAGCATGTCTTTAGCTATGAAACTTTTTCGCCATTTGTTAATTTTTTTCTATTGGTTATCCCACTCTCCAATGATTTTGTACGGAAAAATTCATGGGTCTCCATTTTTCTTACAATAAATATTGGGTCCCTCTTCTTTGCATTTTAATAAGGTGTATCCAATGATCTGGAACAAAAATTTGGCTCTTCTTTTTTTTGGCTTTTTCAATCACAGCGAAGTCTCGGTCGCAGGAGGAAAAACTATGCCCTGGTACAAAAAGTTTCTGTTCAATGGTTTTTAGAAATGGAGATTTGTGCAAAATATATTGTAACATAAGTGACATTTTTATATTACGATTTTGTCCACCGCAACTATCGCTATACAATATTAAATGGGTCACAGTTTCTGGTATGTGTCGAAAAACATGCTCGAGGATACACGAACCTATCTCTTGAGTACCTCTGGATGCTTGTTCCTCACTCCATACATACATAAAATCTGTCTTTAAGTTTTTATCGTAGATTCCAAGATTGTAAGTCCACATTTGCCTTTTATAGTAGGCTATTCCTGTACTAAGCACAGTTGTCGGTAGAGTTTTTTGTAAGTCGAAAACTAATACCCTCTTGTTTGGATTTGTATGTGCATCTAGTGTATCTTCTTTCATTTTTTCTTTTGCCTTTTCAGCCATCTCTTGATGAATAATAAGGTCCCTCCACCCTCTGAAAGACACCTAATTTTATTGTTAAATAGATAACATATTTGTCATGTATCTGATTGCGGATGGTGAAAATGTAAATTGAATTTTGTATTGAATATGCGTCGAAATACAAAAATTCGAACGATATTTGAAGATATTCTGTGTCTTCATTACTACTTTTATTTTTTGGAGCCGATTTACCTCTGCGATCTTTGATAGGTGTACTATTTGTTTTTTTCCTTGCTAAAATGTTTGTTATTGTCCCATTAGGAATCTGCAATGTGTCTTTGAAGTAAGTTTTGCAAACCTTTTTAACATTTCCACATTCATCAGTTAGTTTATAGGAACAACTATTTGCCCTACGGGAATTATCTAATGCAGTATACGTCCTGTGTTTTTCTTTTACATCAACAGAACCCATCACAAAGACGTTTTTTAAATCCCAGTTCATGGTGTAAAAGTTATAAAAAATTTGATTACGGCGAGCAACTGTTATTTTACTGCTGCACTCTAGATCGCAACCACAATCTTTGTTAATAAAAATCTTTGTTTCAACTACTTTGCCCTTTGATGTAACATATCCCTTCCCTGTTGACCTTTTCTGTTTCAAAATAATTCTTTTGTGTAGTTCTGGATGGGCAACTCGCTTACGACTTTGTCTATGACTATGGGTTTCTCCTTGTACTTCCTGGGAAAAGCTGTCGTCCTCTCCTACTTCTCCAACAAGGTTAACATTTGAATCTGCAATGAAAATGTTAGGTAAAAATTATTTTCTTACAAGAAAAGAATTCCTAACAAAACAAACTGAGTGGCTCTAGCTAGTCTAATGCTAGGCCTAACACCAATGTAAACAATCAGTCCTAGGCCATATCAATAGGACTAAAAAATTCCTTTTATAAGCCTATTTAGTTTTAGGAAAATTGTACATACCATTAACTCCTGTTAGTATAGATATAGGTCTTGCGTTTTCTTCAACATATTGATACTTGAAGCTGAAATAAAAAAGTGCATGTCAGTTTTGAAAACAACATTGAGGCTAGAAACTATATTATTGTATGATAAACTCATGGAAAAGTATATCTTGATGCTGCATTAATTATATACATACCTTCGCTAACATCATCCTCTAAAGAAGTGTTGTTATCTGAATCATCACAATTACTTTTCATTAGAAACTCTTCCAAATCTGAGCAGTTCATTTTCGCCATGTTGATTGTTGGGTAGGCAACTTTTCCACAATGCAAGTTTTCTTTTTCTGTTAAAGTAAATATGATTATAGGTAGTAGCACTGTATGGATGGGTTTTGGGGTTAGGCACATTTTCCACAACAAACTACATACTCAATGTACAGTTTGCAGTGATTTTCCGGAAAATTTCAAAAATGTGGGTTAGACAACTTTTCCGCTGAGCCCCTCATACATCTATATACATATATATATATATATATATATATATATATATATATATATATATATATATATATATATATATATATATATATATATATATATATATATATATATATATATATATATGTATATATATATATATACATATATTTATATGTGTATATATTTTATATATTTATATGTGTATATATTTTATGTATATATATATACACATATATTTATATATAATTATAGGAAAAAAACACAAAAAACTAACAGTTCTATTTGTGTTAATAAGGCCTTGTGTAATAAGATATAAAAAAGAATAAAAAGTTCAAAAAGTTCTCGACCAAGAGGTAATCCACAGAAATAAAATCAAAAAGAGCTATAGTTGCAGGTCTTCCAAAATCCTCTGACAATAATCAGAGGCTAATTTCAGTTCAAAGTATGCTCAAAAAACTTAACTATAATGTTGCTTTTTTAAGTTATTGGGCATTTCACAAAAAAGATCAACATTACCACCAGTTTAACTACAACAGCAGCTGAACCAAATGAATTGATTATCATTGAGTTTGACTCGAATGAGCACCGCAATGATCTCTTATCTAATGCAAAGCGATTTGCCTCAATAGACGAATTAAAATATGTTTACATTCGCCCAGACCGTACACCTCTCGAACAAGAAACATTCAAAAACTTAAACAAAAAGCGTGCTACAGAAAATGCAGAATTATTGGAAAAAGATTTACTTGACAAACCCTTTTGATTTGTCATCCGCAGCAAAAAAATCAAATGCATTGACACATCCATAACAGTCAACATCAATGGAAGAGAGAGGAACCCATTCCTCAAATGGAAATCAGCGGTTGAAGCCATTCAGTCGCTCTCAACATCTCACAAGTTCAAAATTCTTTAACTATAGCCAGCTCTTCCATCAAATTATCTCATCTTTCGTGCTTCTACACCAATGCAACCTCTCTCAATTCAATAAAATTCACCGAACTGTCCATACTAGCAGAAAAAAACTCTTTTGACATTATTTTTATCACCGAGACATGATTCAATGACCATTCAACTCCCTCTCCTCAGAACTACAACCTCTATCGTTCAAACCGTCGCAACCAAATCGGAGGAGTTGTAGCTATATACACAAACAGTAAATTTATCTCAAACCAAATAGAGGAATCCCTACAACACAAAGATTTTATTCGTTACTATTCAGAACAAATATGGGTTGAACTAAAGCTTCTGAATGAAACTCTGCTCCTAGGCTGCATTTATAGACCTCCATCCTCCGGTATCAAAGCCTTTTCAGAGATTTCAAGTGCTATTTTTCATGCCAAAACTTTAATATCGAATAAAAAATACAATGGTATCATCATTGCCGGTGACTTCAATTTCTCAGAGATTACTTAGACTTCCAATTCACTCTTTTCTTCTAGTAAAATTGGTCTCAGTTCTTCATTTATCTCTCTTTTCCAAGATTGTCATTTTCGCCAAATCGTCACTGTCCTTACTTTCAAACCTGCTAATTGCCCTATGACAAACACTCTTGATCTCATCATATGTGACTCTCCATATCGTGCTAGCGAAATCAACATTGGTCCTCCACTCAGTTTGTCTGATCAATATCATTGCTCTATCACCTGGCATTACAAACTGGCTTCCAGCATAAAATTATCACATTTCAACAGCTCTAAATTTATATACAAGCTTGGTAACTACGAAAAAATCAACAAAGAGTTCAATAAGGTTGACTGGTCATCTATTTTTAAAGACTTAAACGTAGAACAATGTTTCCAACTTTGGCTCAACAAATACAATGAATGTTGTCTTCAATTCATCCTTCGTATGCCAAATAAACCATCCCCTAAAAAATAACCATGGATGAAAAAAGAACTATTACCTCTTATTTGTCTTAAAAAAAGCTCTGGGCTTGTAACGTCAGTTCAAAATGGGAAATCACATCCCTGGCTGGGGAATATAGAGAAACTAGAAAGTTTGTTAAAAAATTAAGTCGTTCTTCTCTGAAATCCTTCGAAATTACCGTTGCCAATGATAAGCGTAACCCTAAAAGACTGTTTTCATACATAAATAGTAAACGCTCTGTAATAAATCAGATCTCATCTATGTGAATCACCAGTTCCCGTGAGATCATTAACTCTGACAAAATTACAATAGCCAACTCACTTAACAATCAATTTCAATCAGTTTTCAGCAAAGAGCCATCCAATGACAATCTTACCCGTTTTGATCGTAGAACTAACACAATCTTCAATAGCATATCTTTTGATACTCAGGCCACTCTAATCGAACTCTCAGCACTAGATATATCTAAATCACTTGGTGTAGATAATGTCAGTCCTCACGTTTTACGCTTTTGTTCTACCTCAATGTCTTCTCCACTTACTCTCATCTTTCAAAAAACAATCAACAATGATGAAATTCCAAGCTCATGGTCCAAAGCAAATGTAACACCTTTATTTGAGAAGGACTCCAGAATCGACCCATTAAATTACAGGCCAATATCCCTCACTTCGACTCCGTGTAAAATAATGAAGAAATTAGTTAAAAAGGCAATCATGCAGCATCTAAAATCAAACAATCTTTTATCAAATAGTCAACATGGATTTTTAGAGAAAAAAGCACGCATTACAAATCTCCTTGAAACAATGGACTTCTTGACTGGAAATAGAGCCAGAAAGCTACCAGTTGACGTCGTATTTCTGGATTTTGATAAAGCTTTTGACAAAGTCCTACATCAACGAATGCTTTACAAATTAAAAATGTACGGAATCGAAGGCAATCTTCTCAATTGGATAAAAGTTTTTCTACTTAACAGGTCTCAACGATTCATCCTTGGCGACATTCAATCGAATCAGTTACCTGTGACAAGTGGAGTTCCGCAAGGATTAGTCTTGGGTCCAATTTTATTTGTCATTTTCATCAATGATCTACCGGATGTAATAAGCAAAGAAAAAAATTGTAAGATCTACGCTGATGACACTAAGTTTCTAGGCATTGTCAACTCACTTGCTGCTTCAACTCCAATCAGATATTGATCGAATTGTTCATTTGACTAAATCTTGGCTCATGGAGCTAAACGCAAAGAAATGCAAGGTCATGCACTTTGGCCAAAAAAAATTAGCTTCTTTCAAGTACTCGATGGAGGAATTAGGCCCTTGTTCATTAACGGCTCGAACTACATTGGAAGCAACCACCTCTGAGCTTGACTAGGGAATTCAAATTACCAATGATCTTAAAGTAGAAACCCAATCCATCATTGCCTCATGTAAAGCAAATAAAATGCTAGGCATCCTAAAAAACACTTTCCAATCTCGCAATGCTTTTTTATGGAAACAACTCTATTCCACCTACATCCGTCCTTTACTTGAGTTTGCTATTCCAGCTTGGAACCCTCATTTGGTGAAGGATGAACAAACTATTTAATTAATACAGCGCAGAGCCACAAAAATACCAGACAAACTGAAAAAGTTAGACTACAAGACCAGATGTTTACAACTTGGCCTATCTTCTCTTGTTGAACGTCGTAAACGAGGTGACCTCATCCAAAAATATAAAATTATTAATAACAAGGACATAGTCAACTGGCACTTTCCCCTCATCACAATTCCACCAAGAGCAAATCACAGAGAAAGACTTCACCGTGAAAAGTACAGCAATAATTTAGCTCGTTTCCACTTTTTTAACCATCGCATTGCCAATGCATGGAACATGTTACCAGATAAAGTAATCGGTTCTCCAACTGTCAACAGTTTTAAAGTGAGCCTCGATAAGCTCTAATGTTACTACAGCTTGCAGCTTTCCTTGGTGAAAGTTGCAGTATGAGCTTCACAAAAACTTACTGTAATCTGACAATCTATGATTTGTATTTTTTCAATTATTTTTACTTTTGTTGTAGCAAATATATACTACTACTACTACTACTACTACTACTACTACTACTACTACTACTACTACTACTACTACTACTACTACTACTACTACTACTACTACTACTACTACTACTACTACTACTACTACTACTACTACTACTACTACTACTACTATTAGTAAACTACTACTACTACTAGTGTGTAAAAATTACAAAATGTTTATATACTAAAATGTTATATATCTTTAGAAAGAGCTTCTAATTAGTATTACAATGGTGAAAATTTTATCAAAATTGGATGATTCTATAAAAAGTTATGAACATTTTTTTTTAAAGATGCCCCAAGAAGACCTAACGGTCTTGTCACAAAGCACTACGGAGGTGCATTTAATCAGGAAGTTCACGCCTCCTTCCTTACCGTGACGCGATAATATGCCCAGAGCTCGTTTCGAACATGGATCTCCTGCTTATATAGCAAGCGCTCTAACCACTGCACCACGGCCGCACCACTTAAGAAAACTGTGACCGATTTTAGAATTTTTTACTGGCTAAACTGTCCTATTGTTATCTTTTATCTAAATACACACAAATTGGTACCAAATAAAAGTTTTTAGAGATACAGTGAAGACATATTAAAATTTCATAAAGGGCAACTGGGGGAAGATTATCTGCCCCCCCCTTTTGTTTTTTAAGTATTTAGACAAAAACTCATATTTTCAATATGCAAAAGTGTGGTGTATTAGGAGCGTCAGAGGTATATATGTGAGGAGGGGGCATTTATGCTTGACACAAAACTACGTTTAAGCTTTTTTTTGTATAGTCTCAAGGGTCTTATTACAGAATAGCATTTAAACTAAAATTTCACGCCTCATTCTTTTTAACCATGCATATATGGCCAGAGTCGGCTCCCTACCATGGACCTCCAGTTCTGAAGCCAGAGCTCTAACCACTACACCACGGGTGCTTAATTTAACTACTTATTACCCCAAATAAACCTAAATATCTTGATTATGCATTCATTTATTTGCTTAATAATATTCTTAAGAGAATTGTGGCTATGAAAATAGACGTTTTCTTTTTTGAAAAGTTTAGCTGCCTAATAGAAAGAAGTCCAAAGATGTGTATCTTCTCGTTAAAGCATTGATCAAGATCAATGAAAATATCATCTCGTTGTAAGCATTTAACCGAAAATATCATCTCGTTAAAGCTCTGTGCTCTGAAGCAAAACTTTGCATATCAGAGCACAGAGCAAACTATGATACCTAAAATAAAATGAATCTAATATATATATGAAAATGATAACCGAAAAATTGAGGTATAATCATAGTTCAATCATGTGAAATTGGTAGCGAAATATCTATGAGCAAACTAATAAATTAAATTATAATAAACTAGTAAAAAAAAATAATAAACTAACTTTTAACTTCTCTAAATCACATTCAATATAACAAAAGTATTTTACTTGAATTAATATACTACAAAATATACTTACATAGTATACTTAGTATGTAATCATATTATCATTTACATTATTCTGTATATTTAAGTAACGCATAATTACGGACGATTTTCATTAAACGACTTACTTAAGTTTAAAACATATATTAACTCTATGTGCTTATAAAAGCTTTGTTTAATAATTTATTTGTAAAAAAATTTTGACTTCAATAATAAGATTGTTGTAAAAATGCAATATGTGATATACTTAAAATGAATATTCTAAAGTAAAAAGAATTTTCTTCGTGTTGTAGTTCATATCATAGATCATTTATAGATTGAACTAGAGGTTGTTGGCAACCATTACTCCCTACATTAAGATTTTGCTAATCTCTTTAAAAATTTAAGCTTCTCTTTTTTGAAAAAAATGACAAAAAAATTTATATTGATAATGACAAAAAAAAAATAAAAAAAAATAAAATTATTCAAAATAAAAAATGCTATATTCAGAGATTTGTTAGTACAGGTGCACTTTTTAAGTGGGTTAGGGCGGGGCTAGTTGGGCAGTTTTCACTAAGTCTAACAGGTCTCTTAAACGGTACATCGGATTAATATAATTTTTTTACTATTAGAAAGATAATTTGATCTGCTAAAAAAATGGTTGAGACAAAAAAACTTTTTTCGATTTGTTTTAGAAAATATAGTCTAAGGTTTATTAGGCTGCTCAATTTACCCCGGGGTAAATTGAGCAGCCTAATAAACCTTAAAAAAAAAAAAGCGGGGTTAGTTGAGCAATTGTGTGGAGTAAGTTGAGCAATAAAAAAATAAATTTCTGTGACAACTATTAACTCTGTTATAAAACCAAAACATTGATACCTTACAAATTAAATATATACTTTCAATTTTAACAAATTATTTAAGATATGAATGTAAAAACAAATAATTTAGAGACTAAAATAAAAACAAAACAAAACTTTTCAATCTTAAAACTAAACACAACTTTTTAAACACATTTTTAAACAAAACTTGTTAATATTATTATAAATTAATAACTAAACATTTAATGTAAGTCTTCAATTTTCATTTTGCTGTTAACACAAATATAGTTTTGACCAGAATGAATCACATTTTGAATGAGACCATTGATTGCAACCTTGACTCTGGATCCAACTTTCTTCTGGTAGACTTTCAGAATAAGTTTCCCAACATACAAGACAAGCATAATTGTGTTCTGCACTTGTCTTTAATTTTTTTGTTATCTTAGTTTTCTTGTTTGATTGTTGTTTAACTTTTTTTTAATATACAGCAATAATATATATTAATATATATAACAGCAGAGTCTCCTTATTACCATGATCTTCAAAAGATTGACAGGCAGAACTTTTTTGTTTTCTTTAAAATTTCTTTCTTCTCAGTTTTTTTGTTTGTTCGTTTCTTTACTTTTTTTAATATACAAAGTAACTGAGTCTCTTTATTACCTTGCTCTTTATTATTATTTGAAAGTGATTGACTGGTAGATAATTATTTTTGTTTCTCAACTTTTTTAAGTTTTTTAGTTTGCTGCTGTTTTAATATAATTCTTACTGGAGTATCTGTTAGAATAGCAGTTTTCCTTTTTCTTCGTCTCGTCAAATGTAACTTTCTTGGTGCTGCTTTTGGGTAAGGTCGTACAGTTTCTGGAGAAAATGCTTTAGGAGTTTTAGGAATAAGTAATGTTTTCTCATTATTAATACTATTTTTAACAGATTAACCTGAAATGGTATTAAATGTACTTCAGAATGAGCTCCATTTGATAGCTCAAATACAAGATTTGCTGGTTCTATACGGCCTGTGACAAATGATGGTAAAAAAATAATCAGCAAATGTTTGCATTGTACGGGTATACACCAGTTTTTTGAAAACCCTTTGTAATGTTAGTACCAGGGATGCGGAGTCCCAAAAGGACTCCGGCTTTATATCTCTACTTTTTCCAAGTCTGTAGTGTCTATAAGCTCTAAACATGTTTGTTGACTTATTATCTGCTATAATAAAAAAAATTCACGAGATTTAATAACTTGAAACTTATTGTTTTTAAGCCCGGAGTCCTGAAGTCCCGGAGTCCTTGCCGCTATTATACCTAAAGACTTTGGGCTCAAAAAACAATTGTTCCAATAACCTAAAAATCTTAATTTTTTTTCTATTAGCAGTACATAAACTTATTTATATTTTCAGAGCTCTTGGATACCAAAAGCTACAGTAAAGTAATCTTTTTGTGACTTTCAAATCCTGAGTCCTTTTTGGGACTCCGCATCCCTGGTTAGTACACATTATAGCTAATGGCATTGAATCAGATACAATTTTTGGTATATCATAAATTGTTATGGCTTTTCTAGGATTGTTTCTCATCCATGCATCTTGTGCAACTGATAGGTACTTTTTAAAAGGTCCAAACACTGATACATCTAGTGGCGGTAAAGACAACATGACTATTCCATTCTCCTTTGCTAAGTTTAGTGTTTCAAAATGTAAGTGAGAAGAGTGATTGTCCAAAATCAACAGAATTTTATATTCCTTTGAAGGCTTCACATTAGGCCTGTAAATCGAGCCGAACGAGCCAAGCTTGCCAGGGCTCGGCTTGGCTCGTTTACATATTAAGAGTGTTCAGGCTCGGGTCGAGCTCGTTTCGAACATGAGATTCTTTGTTCGAGCTCGGCTCGTTAAGGATTAGTATTGTTTGGGCTCGGCTCGTTTTACATGTTGCTCGAGCTCGGCTGGTTTAAACTCGAAATAATTATTGTAACCTGTTAGTTTAAAGCTCGTTTAGTAAAAAAAAATTGTTCGTTAAAGGCTCGTCTGTAAATAATGCAAGTCCAAATCAACATACAACATAAACAATCCTACAGTCAATTAAACATGCAAATAAACAACATAATGAAATAAGATCCCACAAGTCTAATAGTTCAAAATAAAAGTTAAAACTAATAGTTCAATGTTCAAACTTAATGTTCAAAGTTCAAACATAATGTAAACTCTCACTAACATAATAATTCCTATTAAACACTGCACTCTAATAGTTCAAATTACATTTTCACAAATATAAGTCTTACTCTCATTGCATTTAATAAATATATGTATATATATATATATATATATATATATATATATATATATATATATATATATATATATATATATATATTCGAGCCTATATGAACGAGCCTATGGTGTTCAAGCTCGGCTCGTTTAATAAACGAGTCTAATTTTTTGTTCAAGCCCGGCTCGTTTACCATTCGAGCCGAACATGAAAGAGCTCTTGTCGAGCCGATCACCGAGCCGTTCACAAACACGAGCCAGGATTTACAGCCCTACTTCACATGCCTAATGAAATGTTGCATTAAATTTTTGAATTCAATATCTGTAACCCAGCCACTTCCATTACCTACCCCAATACAGTCCGGTGGACAATTATTACCAAGATAATCTTTGTAATTTTTGCGAGGGAACACAAAGATTGGAGGCACTGTATTTCCGGAGGCAGATATAGTGGTTACCATTGTGACATTAGTGCCTCTTTCCCCAGATGTCATAGCACCAACATTTCTCTTGCCCTTTACAGCCACAGTTTTACTAGGTTTCACAACTGTAGATACACCAGTTTTGTCAACGTCCCATATTTGTGAAGCTCTGAATTTGTATATATAACTAATCCTAACTTTACCATAATTTCACTTAACTTATCAAAAACACTTTTTTTACATAAGTGTTTTTTGATAAGTTTATCGTTTAATGCCTACATTTGCAGCATTAAACTATGTTGCCCTACTAAGGCTAGTTGCTTCAGGCTTCCTTATAGATAATTAAGGATTTCTTTTTAAAAACTAGTCATCCACTCTTTACCAGCCATCTTATTTACTGTCCAAGAATCTGGTATTTTGAATTTGAATTGAAAAGCACACTCATAGGCAAGAGAACGAACATCTTTAGGAGCATAGCCATAAAATATAGATGTCACTTGCAATAAATAATTTTTTATGGCGCTTTCTTGCTCTTGGGAAAAAATTAATCTAGGTTTGGAATAACCCATGGATGGGTAACCACCAGAGCTAAGTTTTAAAATGTATCTTGTTAATGTCATTCTCTTGATGTTGAATTCTTTAGCAGCTGCAGAACATTTTTTTCCCCCTTCAAAACAGAACTTGCTACATCACTAAGCTTCTGGCTTTTGAAAGCACCATTAATTACGCATCCTATAATATATATACATACATATATATATATATATATATATATATATATATATATATATATATATATATATATATATATATATATATATATATATATATATATATATATATATATATATATATATATATATATATATATATATATGAAGACCTCAGTGGAAAAACCGGCGTTGTCACATTTAAAAAGTATTGAGAAAGTATTTGTTGATCATTAATAAATGTCTTTATTTAAAGCAAAGAAAAAAAATTTTTTGTATAAAAAATTACAAAATGTTTTGTTTTGAATAAATTAAAAAAAAAATAATTATAATATAAATTTTTTTAAATTGCTTAGTTTCATTTGCTTTAAATAAAGACTTTTATTAATGATCAATAAATAGTTTCTTAATACTTTTTAAATGTGACAACCCGGTTTTTCCACTGAGGTCTTCATATATATGTATATATATATTATAGGATGCGTAATTATAATATATATATATATATATATATATATATATATATATATATATATATATATATATATATATATATATACATATATACATATATGTGTGTTAGTGTGTGTGTGTGTGTGTTTGTGTGTGTGTGTTTGTGTGTGTGTGTGTGTGTGTGTGTGTGTGTGTGTGTGTGTGTGTGTGTGTGTGTGTGTGTGTGTGTGTGTTAGTATGTGTGTATACACACCTGCACACTCTCTCTAACTGTTATATACCAATTTTTAAAGTTTTCTATATAAATATAGTAATATTAAATAATGTATATAAATTATTTATATATGGTATAAATGAAATACCATATTTTATAATGAAATATATAAATGAAATATCATATTAATATACAAAATGAAATATCATATTTTATATATGCTTTAGTTATATATACTTTAAATTGGTTATATGTTTTTTAAATAAGCACACTATCATAATGTTATTATCATAATAAACATAGTCAACAAGATTAATTTAAATAATTTATTCAAGAACTTTTCAACTTAAAGATTTTATTGACCAAGTAATATCGAAGTAAAAATATTTTAAAAATATTTAAAAATCAAATAACTTTAACCTATAATAACATATTAAAAAAAAAGTTTTCAAATATTACCTTATAATTGTTATGAGTATTTTATAATGATTAATTTAAAAATGTGAATGGACTTTAAAATGTTTACCAAACGAAATTTTATCTTCGCGTCTGATAGAGCCGTTTTATTAATCGTTGACAAATCTGCTCAACTTACCCCTACCAGACAAGGCGACACATCGGTTAAGTTATAAAAAGACTTGGGGAAAAAAAGGATAAGTATAATCAATAGCCAAATAAATGGGTAAAATGTAAACTTTTAAGTGATTACAGATAAATGCTTTTTTAAACATCTAAGACAAAAATAGCAAAAATATTTTATTTTACTTTTTTGGTCCAAAATCAAAAAAGTGTCCGTGCATGTTACCGAGCTGGGGTCCAACAACCATTTGATGCGCATTTTATAACCATTCTAAATACCTTTCTTTTATCCATTAGATGTTTTGCTATGTGATGAGTACTTTTTGAGATATTTTAGTTGCCCAACTCGCCCCAGTGCTCAACTAGTTCTACCCTACATAATTGCACTGGTTCGTATGAGTTATCTTCTGAACCATCTTTTCAAGAGTTTGAAAAAGCTTTCAAAACTCTTAAAAAAAAAAAAATCAACCGGAGCAGATGACATAAACGGTAATATAGTCAAAGAATGTTTTAAATACTTAAAAGATATCCTATTTAAAGTCTATTGAGCATCTATACACCAAGGAGTTTTTCCTGAACTATTAAAAATTACTAAAGTTACTCCAATTTTAAAAGGTGATCAAACAAATATCCGTAATTATCGCCATACCTCTGTCCTCTCCATATTTTCAAAAATACTAGAATGTATTATGTACAATAGATTATACGATGATCTTCATTCTAACAATTTTTTATACAACTATCTATTCGGCTTAAAAAGAAATAATTCCGTAGAACATGCAATTATCCAATTTATATGTGAAATTTCTAATTCTTTTAAAAAGTCTAAATATACATTAGGTGTTTCATCGACCTTTTGAAAGCATTCGATACTGTCGATCATAAATTTTACAACACAAGCTAAAGTATTATAGAACAAATTGCTAAGTTATAAAATGGTTCAAAAGTTATCTATCCAACCGTAAACAAATTGTTTTCAGCAATAATGATCACCCGAATAAGTTTTTATATGTTTCATGTGGCGTTCCACAAGGTTCCATTTTGGGACCACTATTGTTCTTGATTTATATAAATGACCTAAATAAAACCTCGAATTTAATGAGTATCATGTTTGCTGATGACACTAACTTATTTATTTCCGATAATGACATTTACAAACTCTTCTATACTATGAATAATGAACTTAAAAGTATATCCAAATGGTTTAAATGCAATAAACTAACTCTTACGTTAAAAAAAAATGAATTAGGTTCTTTTCCACCCAGCCTCAAAAAAATATTTACTCCGAAGTTTGCCTAAAATTGACATGCCTTCATCGCCGTCAGAAACATTGCTATCCGTTTAATAAATTTTGCGGATCGATACTCTCATTCCAAACTATTTTTTATTGAAATGAAAGTTCTCAATATTTATGAGCTTAATGTTTTTAATGTTTTGTCCTTAATGCATATGTGGAAAAATTACATATCTTTACCCGTTTTCAAAGATCTCTTTTGTTTGAAACCAATAAATAAATATATACTTTGAAACAATAGTTTTATATATGAGCCAGGTATGGCCGATTTAAATCACATCGATTTAAATCAGTGATTTAAATCAAGATTTAGGTCAAAAGACTTTTTTGGATGACTAATAATTTAAATCAAGTTTTTCTTTTATGTTTGATTTTTGAATAATAAAAGTTTATTTAAAAACTACTTTTGTCATATTTCAAAACAAAACTAATTAAATATAGCAGAACTATTTATAGAATTAATGACTCAAAGTATACAATAAAAATAAATGAAACAGGTAATGTTACTGTGCACAAAACAAATTAATAAACATAATTATCAATTAAAACTTAAAATTTTTCTCCTGAGTGCAGCATTAAAATTAATCATCAACATCAAATTGAATAATTTTCTGCTGACTAATTGCCTTGAAGAGAAACAAAAGCTTTGCATCTTTTTCCGTACCCAATCTCGTACCCAATCTGTTTCGCAGTTTTAAATGTACCAAGCCGTAAGAGGAGAACACACGTTCAACTCCTGCAGATGAAGCTACCGTAGTCATCAATTGCAAAATTGTATGAAATGTTTTACTTTCAATTTTATCACGATGTGATCTCCACCACTGAATAGACGAGAATCAATATTATGCCTCATTTTTGATACATTAGTTGCTATGTCAGTAACAATGCTTCCTACATGACACCCAAATTCAAGCTCTATATTTTTAATTGATGAAACTACTAGTTCTTCAAGACATTCAGAAGTGTGCGAGCTTTCAGATGTGTCAATTTTTTCAATTTTGTCAGTCTAAATAGACACCACTTGTTTCAGTTGTGAATGTAACCCAAATTATAGGCTCCTTGTGAACGTTTGACCAGCCTCCAGTGCTATATTTACAATCTCACCATTTAGAGCGTCTTTAATGTTACCCTTTTCTTTATCAAACACTATTGTCAGTTACGTTCTTTGTTGGGCCACTATAGCCTAGCCTCAACATCAACATAAGTTTTTGGAATTCTGGATGTTCAAATAATTGAAATGATGAATTTGTTGCAAAAATCATTCTTGCAATCTGCTCATCAAATACGGCTTTTTGACTCAGACTTGTTCAAACAAAATGTGACAATAACCCAGAACTTGTGTTTTTATTTATTGGACCATTATTATTTATATTTTCTGTCCGTGATTTTTATTTAAATAACATTTTCCGGCTAAAACAGATAATTCTGAGAGTTGCTAGGTAACAGCAAATTGAATGTTGGAGAAAGTAGTTTGAAATTTCTATAAAATAATTTGAATTAAATAATACTAATTACAAAATAATAAAAAATTGTTATAAAGTGAACATTATATCACCTTCTGCATTGCTTTCGTGACAACATTTGTTTAAGTGTATTTTCATTCTTACCACCAGACCCTGCAGTTCTTTTTTGCATATCCTACATCTTGTTTTACATCCCTTGCCACTTTTTGTTTCAAGCTTTTCCAATTTACACCACACTGGGTTAAATCTTCTTCCAGACATTTTTTTGTTTTTGTTGGTTATGTTTTAAACATTTTTGTTTGTGCAAAAATATAGCTTGATTTTTAAACCATTTCAGAGTAATATCTTTATTTTTGACAAATAGTCAATATTAAATTATGACATAACAATAAAAAAAAAAACTTAGTGCAATCTAAACTTTATATTATAAATATCCAGAAAATCCTTAAACAATCGCATAGTGTGGATAGTTTTGTGGAGGTATAAGGTTAAAAGAAATTATTTTAGAATCCTGATTATACTTCTGATCTGTTTGATCACTGCATTATGTACAAAAAACACAGTCAACCAATTTCATATTACTTTAAATTATATTAAAAGTTCATCAAAAAATGTTTTATTTAAATTTTAAATTCATCAAAAGTTCATCAAAAAATGTTTTATTTAAATTTTAAATAAAACATTTTTTGATGAACTTTTAATATAATTTAAAGTAATATGAAATTGGTTGACTGTGTTTTTTGTACATAATGCAGTGGTCAAACAGATCAGAAGTATAATCAGGATTCTAAAATAATTTTGATTTAATCTAAAATCATTTTGATTTAAATTAAATCAAAAAAATCAGATTTTTTTGATTTTTTTTAAAAATTCATGATTTTTTCCAACCCTGATATGGGCCCTTTATGTTGAACAAGTGTAACCAGTTTTGTATTGCATTTCGTGCACCCTATCTCTGGAATAAAATTGTTTTGTCCAATTTCGACATGCATTTTACTTTTCCCATTTTCAAATATAAACTGAAAAATTTAATTATCTTAATGGATGTCAGGTTTTTTTAATTGTAATCTTATATTTTCTTTAGTACTTTTACTGCTTTTTATTTAAAAATATTTTTTGTGCAAACTTTTAGTTCTTAATTTATCTAGAACTTAAACATATCAAGTCCCGTGTGGTCTAGTGGCTAGGATCCGGCGCTCTCACCGCCGTGCGGGGAATCGAACCCCGGCACGGGAGTACGTTTTAGATATAATTTTTTCTTCTTCTATAGTTTAGTGTATTTTTTAATATGTATAGTGTATACATTATTAAACCGTTACATTCTTTTATTATTACATCTTGTTGATTTAAATATAAATAAGTTTAAAATTAATAGAAAAAAATAAGTTATTATTATTACTTTAAACTTATTTGTTACTAATAATTTGTTATCAATCTTTAAAGATATTGTTTTCAAGTCGCGCTCGTTTGACAAAGTTTAACGAATTTTTTAATTTTAGGGGAAATTAGCAAATCTTCCTTTTTTTTTTATGCGTTTTACTAATGTCATTTATAGCATAATCTTTTAATTAATTTATTTAGTTCTCGTAAACTGCTTCGCAATTGTTCCGTCTAACGTCACGTTTTTTTAACAAACTGTATTTCTTAAAAGAATTTTAACAGATATTTTTCGCCTGAGAAATTTAAAAGTCTTTCAAGTTCTGGAATATCAAAGAACGAAGAACCATATTTAAAAACTTGATGGAAGAAGATATTAAAAAAAAAAATTAAACGTCAGACTAATTAGTCTGATGGTACCATTTATGCCATTAGCTAATAGCAGGGCCGCCGAGAGGGAGAGGCAAAAGGGGTATATGTGCCCCGGGTGCCAAAATAATAAGAGCGCCAAAAAAACAACATTAGATTTTTTTATAAAAAAGTAATAAAATTGAAAAAAGTAAAAAAAATGTTTAAGAAGACACTAAGTTTTATCCAAACAAAACATTTTAACATATATCTAATAAATGCTATTAAAATAGCATTTTTCAAAGAATATTTATATAATTATTCTATAAAAAATCTATTAACAATTTTAAATAGCAAAATTAAAAAAAAACTAAATTAATTAACTTTATTTGCTAAGATTTAAGAACTCTATAAGGAGTGTTAAAATCTCAATGCAAATCAAATGTCACGACCTACCTTCAAAAAAGAGAAAAAATTCAAGACCTATAGCTTCAAGATGGTGTCTCAAATATCAAAGTCTCAACTTGGATTTGTACATCACAAAGATCGCTTACAAACCGGATTAAATCCCGTAACATTTTAACAAAAGCAGTTTACCATGAATACCTAGTTGACATAATTTTAAATGACTTTGCCAAAGCATCCAATACAATGTCACAAAACAACTTCTTTATATAATTGATGCCTATGAAATAGCTATAAAACTGTATTTCTAGTTGGCTAGCTAATGGGCAACAGTGAGTTTAATAATTAGAAAACAAACGTCTGAGTGAAAAAGGCTGACGAGTGGCGTTCCTTACGGATCAGTTTTTGCATCACTGCTATTTATTTTCTTCATCAATGACTTACCAAATTGCATTTATAAACATACCAAATTATACGCCAATAATAGCAAGATCATATGAGTTATAAATGTCAATGAATTTTTCTCTGATTATGAAAAAATGCAAGCGGACACCGACTGCGCAGTAAATTGGTCGTACAACTGTCTAGTAAATTTCAACGTCGAGAAGTGCAAGGTTATTCAAGTTGGTTGTCATTAATTAATAATAACATGGTTGAAATTGATGGTAACGGAAGCAACCTAGCTTCAACATGTATTAAGCGTGACCTTGGAGTGCTAAAATCTAACAACCTAAAAGTACAGGTAGAAGCAGCAGCTTGGGTTGGCAGTCGAATGCTTGGCTGTCTAAAGAAGTCATTTCGGTGTCAGAGCTCTCTAGCTATAGAAAAACTGTACGAGGTGTAAATTAGTTCGCATCTAGAGGTGTAAATTAGTTCGCATCTAGAGTTTGTATTTGTGAATTTCTTTGCTCAAACGTGCCCCATAACGCATAATATTGTTTATTTCGCGTTATTGGACACGGTTAAGTTAAGGAGCCTTCATTTTTTACTAGTGGAAACACTTTAGGCTTTCTCAAGTAATTATACTCAAAGGGTCAAGAGTTTCTTCAATATTAATTACAGTCTTATTAATCCTAATCAGTGAACGTGTTCAAAAGTGTTATTAATCCAGATGAATTTCCTGAAAATATGAATTAGGCATTATGAAAGCTCAGGGCATAGAAGTAATTAGGCGCCCCTAATTACTCGACTAATAGTTTATACCATAAGCCCTGGCTTATGGTATAAACTATTAGTCGTATACACTTTATTTTTTTTACCTGTAATTTGTAAAAGAATAAATTATAAATGATAAAATGCCGAGTAAAAACTGTTTAATTTACGGATGTTCTGCCTTAAGAAGCTATACTGGAGCTGCTTTTTCTAAAGTTCCGACAGAATCAGATACAAAAAAATGAGCTTCAGACTTAAGGTGGTTGCCCAAGAAACAACATTTTTTTTGCCCATGTGAATTTAAAAAACCAAATTTTGATCTATATACATGGCCTTGATTAAAAAAATATTTTAAAGACACTGAACTTTTTTTTTACCTTGAATACTCTATTTTATCGTTAAAGTAAGACAAAAATATATAAAATTTTAAAACACGATATCTGCAGATATCAAAGCAACTACATCAAATTTTCAACATAGCTTCAAGATGATAGTAAAATCCATTTATCATAACAATTTTTTATTGACTTATTAAGTTAAAAGTTATGCACTATTTATATAAATGTTAAAAATTGAAAAGTGTTAAAACTCAAAAAAGAAAAAGACCATTGTGTATGCAGCAGTGACGGATCTAGAAAATTTTAAGTGAAGGGTTTGGGTGGGGTTGAGGGTGTCGATGTTAAAATATTTTTGTATTTTGTATCATATTTAAGTCTTCTAAAAAAAAAAGAACGGTCCACCATTCCTTAGATATTTTAGGACTTTCAGATTCTGGTGGTGGTAGTGGGGGGGGGGGGGATGTCCCCTTTTACCTCCCCTTGGATCCCTTCAATCTTGAGTTACCATGTTTTAAAACCTTTAAAATCAATTAAAATCATAAACATGAAGTTTTTAAGATTTTCCAGAAAAAACTTGTTCAGGATATGTTAAAAACCATCAAGCCTGTTTTGATTGCTCGTAATTTTTTTTTTTTAATGGTTGGACTGGATCGTTTTTTCATTCTTGCAACGCGTTGACGATCTCGTAAAATAGATTTTTCAGCAGTTATCTTACCATATAGCTAAAATATAAGCTAAAACTGCATTCACTCCACCACTTTCATCATTATAATGCAAAACAGCTAATTTTATTGAAATTTTAATTGTTCTTCCTTCAATGAAAGCATTTTTGGGAATGCGAGTCCATACAACTGAGTTGAACGATTCATTTGTGTTTTAAGACTTGTCCATAAACACATTTGTTCAACAGTTCGTCATCTGATAAACTTACAAAAATTGAATTTTAAAAGATAATAAATCGACATTAATAAACTTATGATTATTTTAAACGTTTTTGCCTTATTAATTTTATCTAACTGCCATTTTCATCAAGTAGTGTCATCACGTGGACACATTCCATGATGCTGATTCTCATTAGTAAATGCAGTACAGTTAAACAACACTGAGCCGATTGCTTTTTTTATGGCGTAGACATTGTCTAAGTTGTTTTTTAAATATTTTCAATAATAGGTTTACATAGAGTTGATTGTTTTTTCAGTTAACTTCCCCTTTCGTGATATGGGATTCTTTGTACCTTTATGTGACTTTACAAGATTTGTAAAACAAGTACTTAAGAAAACATGCCCAATACACTCGATAATTTGGGAGGTATTATGCCAAAATCTTTATAGGGATTTGCTGCTATGAATTTTTAAAAAGATGATGGATCTTCATTTTCTAAGTACTTATGGTAAATTAAGTTGTTCTTTTCTATAAAACGTTCAAAAATCTTTACTGCTCCAGCTCCCACTATAGTTCCAGATGACTTAACATGTATTTAAATACATGTTCTGCTTTTCATCATTCACAACTTGGAGGCCATTTTTGTTTTTCCCACATAAGACAACCTTTACGATGTTTGAAAAAAACTTGTACATCCACCAATTTATCTTCAACAATACCAGTAACAACTCCACTGAGAAATGAATGGCCTCTTTTCTGTCACAATCCGTCTTTTTTTATACGTTGCTGTGTTGGACCATCTGAAGAACCTTGAAGATTGTCAACAGCTTTTTTTATGCTTTTTGACGCTACACGATTATATGCATTAAATATCTCATAAGTATTCAAGTTATCAAAAGCGTTTTTGGCTGAACCATACATCTTCATTAGGGTATTCCAAAAAAAAAAAATTTTAATTTAATATCGTGCACTATGTCAATCCTCCTTATTTGGTCCCAGTAGACCACCGTAAAAATATCCGGGCTCAAAGTCACTGTTTAGCTGAAGAAGGTGTTTTAGAAAAAACTTGCATATAAATTTGAATGAGTTTTTTTCCCTTTATTTATTGAAATTCCGGTAGTATTCAATATTTTTATAAAAAATTCAAATTAACTTAAAGTTAATCATCCAATTCATTAATTCTGACTGCTAATAGTAAGTATAGCAGTGCTATACTTACTGCAACTTTGACAAAATTTTATAACTATTTTATTCTTTATTATAATTGCATTTTTTTTAAATGATTTTTAAAATTAAATACTTGGGAATACAAAAAATAGGTGGTGCAAAAATTATTAAACTTTTGTTGGAAAAAATATATTTCAAAAATAAAAATAGAGGCATAATGCGCTTTTTTAATCTAAATATTCTTTAAGTCTTCTTTAGTGGCACGTTTAGACACCTTTTGCCGGTTGTCTAAAACCATCATCATCGTGTCTTGGAGCCTGTCATCAAAATGTGTCCTTTCAATGAAATCCTGCACCACTTTGATGTGTCTTTCAGCCCTGTCATTAACAATTGCCAATTGACGTACACTGGAAACGAATGTCTTGAAAGAATTATTGTTGAGATTTTTCTCAAAATTTGACATTTCTTCTTCTTTCCATGAGAAAATGTCATCTTTGGTTATACCAAGATGGAGAAAAAAGAAATAAAACTCCTGAGAAATAAAGTTTGATAGCTTTGAGAGAGGACAGACATGTGTAAAAGTTTTTGGTTGTTCATTGTCAAAGCTCTTTATCTCTGGAACATCATATTTTAATTATTCCACAAGAATATCCATCCTCTCGTTCTCCTCTAAGTGCTGGTCAGCTAAAGCAAAGATAGCACTGTGATGTAAAGTACCAAATGTGTCTGAGAATACTATAATTAAGAGCTTTGCCAATCTTTCCGTACTTCTTGGAATAAAGCGAATCTATCATGATCTGCAATTAAATATTGAATGCTCTAAGATCATTGGATGGAGCCTGAGCTGCCATTGGGCTCTTCAGAAAGAATAAACAGTGAAAGATTACTATATAATCTGTTGCATTCTGTATCATCTTAACCTCATTGATACTGAGTTGCTTGTTGTTATTCTTGGACTATTGCTAACAGATACAATAATTCAGCCATAAATCTTGCTTCGTGATGTGCACCTGGTTGTAGAAACCTGAAGTTCAACCAATCTGCTCCAAGGTAAAAAGTTACTAGTTGACATAAATTCTTGTAATCACCTCTGTCAAAAATATTTGTTTTAAGAGCTGTCGTGCAGAACTCCATTGTTTCATTTGCAAGATTGTAAAAGAGGGTTCCAAGAGCAAACTTGGGTCTGTTCCAATCAAATTTCTTAATGTGCGCCAATGTATTCACACCTTTTTCAATCTTAGACCATTTTGTTTTTTTCAATTTTAGATCTTTATGTTTTTTGTATAAGGATTGACTGGATTCCTTTGTTTTTCCCTGTAATTCCATCATAACATGATGAACATGTCGTTCCATTATATGGTGCCTGAATTTATTATTATCATTTTCTTTTATTACTCTCGGAAAAAATGAAAAGAAAAAAATTCCTGTAATTTATATAGTAAAGCATCATACTTGCACATTAGTCAAAGAATTAGATTAGATTGAGAATAAATTGCAATGTTTCTAATTGGATCATTATGTTTTCCAGTGTTTGAGCAAGTTGTGTCAGCACAACAAGCTTTGATCTGGTCTGTTAAAACATAATATTCCACAAGACTTTGGATAGCCAGTGCTTGAACTTTCCCTTTGGAGGAGGGTACTTCAAGTATTCCCAAAAGAAAGTCAAGTGAACGGGTCTCTGGAGAGGAAACACTAATTGCCAACTTTTCTACTTTTTCCGAAATCTTTTCCTCCATCCTGTACTGCTTGACCAACTTTGTGTAAAAGTGAAGAACAAATTTTAAACCCCTAATCTTATCCAGGTTCTGCTCTCTTACTATAAGTGCTTCATTCTCTATTTCTCTCTGGTTTTTTCTTGCCATCTGTGACTTATAAATGTTCAACATGTCATTATCTACTCCCCTAGCTTGGAATAGGGAAGACAACATTGCTGTTTCAGCTCTCACACTAACTTGATACCTAAAAAAAAACAGAACATGGTCATTTTTTAAACTATGAAACATTTAAGTTATTTTAACTTGAAATTTTATATATATTTGTGATATACTTAACTTTTTTATACATAAACTTATTTACCTTCATTATATGAAGTCATAAATGAAATCCAAAACATCATTTAGACTGAGTTGAAGGTTAATCTTGGTTGAATCATACAACTTTTTTTTCTTTACAATAGGAGTTTCAAAGTCTGAACCATAATCTGTTCCACTACACCCACTGGAGAATTTCTGCTCAAAATTTTTCAAAGCTTCTTCTTCTGCTGCTTTTTCCAGTAATTGACTTTCTTTTTTTTGCTCAACAATTACTTTCAGTCTTTCCTCCTGCTGCTCTTCTTCTACCATCTTTCTTAGCAGGTTTTTCATTCTTTCCTCACCTTCAGCAACTATTTCAGCAAATGTTTTGTCATTTTTGTACGACATTTTGATCATGTCCCCTTTCAAACATTATTTCAAAAAAATTGAATCCTCCTTTACAGCCTCTTCACTCCTTCTAGGATCCTGGCTAATTAACTTAAAAATGTCTGCCTTGTGTATAGGTAACAAAACATTGGCTTTGTCTAAGAGCTCTTGAGTATGCTCGCTCATGATTTCTTTGCTCATATCTAGGATTTTCACCGTTAACAAAGTAAACAGAAACCTGTTTTCGATTTTATTCAAATTATTTTGTTATAAAACTATTTTGAGTTTTTTTAACAAAAGGGTCTAAAACTGTACAAATGAACGAAACAAGAAAACTCAAAGATATCTCACAGTGGTACGCTTCCATATTAGACATTATTATCATACTTTCATCTATATTCAGAACTTAACTTAACAAAGCTAATTATGAAAATGCCTTGTAACAGACATTACCTATTGTGTTGATTTTTGCTCCTTCAGATCTTGAAATGATACTTTTTTTTGAATTAGATTTTTCCTGTCAATGTACTTTGTCTTGAACTTTTTAGTCACTCTCAAAGTTTCGATTTTTTGAAAGTATATTCAAGTTTAGAAACAAAAATGCAAAACAGTGTAATGCAAAACTTATTTTATATTGTCTTCCTTGCCGGTTATTTTAGAGCAGTGTCTGTTCCAAGATAAGTACTGCTTCAAAATCTGCATTAACTAAAGCTTTTAAAGTGTAAGACTGACCAGCCATTGCTAATTGGCGGAAGTTGTTTAACAAGATTCCAGATAAACAGAGTAATGGGCATAGAGAATGGTATCTTACATGGCGTGAACTAGAGCGTTTGTTAATTGAAGACGGCATTGATAATTTTATTGAATCATCAATTAAAATTAGAACAGAAAACCAATTTTGACAAAAATTATTGCTATCTTTTTCTTAGGAGAACGTAGCCTTGCTCTCCAGGAATCTTTACAACGAATTAGTGACTCAAATAACAGAAACTTTTTTGGTCTGACAGAGTTGCTTTTTGCGTGAGACTTTATTTTTAAGTCACACGTTCTAAAAGTACCTGAGTCACAAAAAAAGGGCAAAAAACTGCACGTAAATTACATCTCAAATAATTCACAAAATAAAACTTTTGCAGATTGTTTGGATTTTGTTTAGCAGCATGTTTTTGAAAAAAAAGACGTTTGTCATGAATCGCAATATGAAATTGTAGAAAGATTTTTTAAATTTGTAGATAGTAATAAAAAGAATGGTTCTGAACTTGCTCAAATGATTCCAAAAACGTTAAGAAGTAATGTTACTTCACTCTCTGATTGTATGGCGCAAGTTTATGACAATATACTAAATGTATCAGGCAAATACAAAGGAGCACAAGCTATAAGATTTCTCCTTGTTGCTGCCACACACTTAACATATTTGGAATGCTACTGCTAAATGTAATCCAAAAGTCATAATTCACTTTGGAACAATGCAAACGATATACATCTTTTGTTCTAACCCTTCATGGCATATCTGGCACATGATATGCCATGAAGTCAGATCGAGTTGAGAGTGTTAAAAAAATTGTAGCACACCTTCTAGGAGTAAAGATGGCTTTAGAAAACGAGGTTCGCAGTGTAATTTCTTATATCAGTACCTATACCTGCATCATTATGTGAATTGTGTGACACAGAAGCGGCTGAGGCACTGTGGTTAGAGTGCTTGCTTTATAAGCAGAAAATTCAGGGTTTGAAGCGAGCTCTGGAAATATTTTAAGAAAGGAGGCGTGAACTTCCTAGTTAAATGCTCTGCCGCGGTGCTCTGTGACAAGACCGTTAGGTCTTCTTGGGGACCTTAAACAAAAACTACAACCACAACAAAAAAATAATAATAATTCCAATTGACTTTTGCAACAAAGTCATTTAAGCTTGTAACGTGACTTTAGGAATGGAAGTTTTAAATAATCAAAATTTCTTTGACAACTTGTAGCTATAAAAGTTGGAAAGTAATGTAAAGTAATGTAGAATAAAGCTAAATTTGCTGCATTTAACCTTAATATAGAAATAAAATTATATAGAAACAATATCATACACTAGTTCCACGATATAAAGTATCAATGCGTGACAGGCGAATCTTCTTTGGAATCGTGGTTCCAAAAATTTAATTTTTTATGCAGTATTGAATAATGTTATAAGATACCTTACAGTTCCTTTTAGCGCCACAAAACATATTTCTGAATCTTTCAGCCTTCTTTGGAACTACCAAAAAATGTCAGGGGAGGATATATGTGTTTTTACGTGTTTTCTATTTATGAAATCAAAATGAAATAATTCCAAAATATTTTTATAAGGATTTCTCTCTAATTAATCATAAATATGAAACAAAACACTCAATAAGTAATTACTACATTCCACTAACATCACTAAAAAAATCTGACTTCTCAATCACGGGTCGTAGAACACGCTTTTTGAACTCGGTTCTTGACGAATATAAATACGAATATAAATAAATATGAAAAAAAATAAAATCTATCGATAGGGTAAATTTGGTAGAGTGGATCCAGGGGCACAGTGAATAAGAGACATTTTCTCAAAGATTAGAATTTTGTTCATATTAATAATGTAATCATTTTATGTGCTTATATATTAGCCATCTTTATTTATAGTTGTTACCACATAACTTTTGACTACCGCTTTTTGGTAGGTAAATTTTGTTTTTAGCTAACTAACCTAAATTTTCTTACCGTCCTTGTGTTTGTTATGGAGATCGTGATTGAAATAATTTCAAAAGTTAAAGTTTTTCATTCGGATTATCGATATTTATGCTTCCTTTCAGTAGTGTAGCTTTTCTTTTAACAACAGTCATGTACCAAAAAATTAGACTTAAACTTAATTTGTTATGGTGGGGCATAGTGAACAGGTTGATTTACTATGCCCCATTAATGATCTTAAAGATTAAACTCATGCATTTTTAAAATACATGAAAATGAATTTATTAGTTTTAAGTTATGAATAATAATATTTGAACAATTTTTTAATTTTTTAATATTTTCATAAGCTTTTTTAACAATAAAATTTTTTTCTTTTCTTCTCAATTTTTAAAATGTCTATTATTTTGATTTTATACTAATCTAATTTATAAAAGCATGCCAAAAGTATAGCGCACAGTGTCTTTACTCCCTCAGCCTCAAAGCTATTTGGCTATGCTCCTATTCACTATCATTATTCCTCGGCTGGATTAATTAAATAGATTGGAATCATCAACAAACTAAATTAGGTCTAAAAGATTTGTTGCTGAGTATAAGTTGTTTATGCACTGTAGAAATGACAGTGGTCCTAAAGTATTGCCCTGAGGAATCCCGCAAGTTACGGAGAATGGAATTATTTTGATCATAGATCACTTTTAGTTTATTAGAAAACCTTTTAAACAAAAAGTTTTTATTTTTCCTCCGTAGTTATGAAGTTTTTAATTAGTAAATTGTTATTTACGGTATCAAAAGCTT
Organism: Hydra vulgaris; assembly: GCF_038396675.1. Classification (NCBI taxonomy): domain Eukaryota; kingdom Metazoa; phylum Cnidaria; class Hydrozoa; order Anthoathecata; family Hydridae; genus Hydra; species Hydra vulgaris. The sequence continues at coordinate 18,769,148 of NC_088929.1, forward strand.
TTAACAGATCAATGAAAACTAATATAAAACATTCATTATCAAAGGCGTTAGATATTTGATTGGAAAGTTCAAGTACCACCCGTTCAGTGGAATTTTTTTTGAAAACCAAGCTGGTTGCAATACAAAATGTCTTTTTCAGTTAGATGATTATATAGTCTATTACACATTATTCTCTTAAGCAATTTTGAAAAACAATATAGGATAGATATAGGTCTTTATTTAAAATATTTGACTTTTAGGTAGATTTAAAAATTGGTGTTACGGCAATTCTTAGTTTGTCAGGAACTATACCTGACTTAAATAAACGATCAAAAACATGAAGTAAAGAAAGTTTCAATAAATCAAATGCTGATTTGACAATATCAACACTAATTTTATCAAAACCTGTTTTTACTTTTGAGACGCAGCTCTCGTTAGTTTTGTCCCCCCCCCCCCCCTCGTTTGCATTTGTTGTACCTTGGAAATTTAAGTTGTGCTTTAAATAGTCAGTTAAAAATTAATTTGAAGGCAGAATTATTAAAATGAATAATAATGAAAAGTACAAAATTGTTTTTAAATATAAATCAAAGGAGTGGAGTCAAAAGTTTATCATAAGTTTTTAAATATAAATCAAAGGAGTGGAGTCAAAAGTTTATCATAAGTTTTTAAATATAAATCAAAGGAGTGGAGTCAAAAGTTTATCATAAGTTTTTAAATATAAATCAAAGGAGTGGAGTCAAAAGTTTATCATAAGTTTTTAAATATAAATCAAAGGAGTGGAGTCAAAAGTTTATCATAAGTTTTTAAATATAAATCAAAGGAGTGGAGTCAAAAGTTTATCATAAGTTTTTAAAAATAAATCAAAGGAGTGGAGTCAAAAGTTTATCATAAGTTTTTAAATATAAATCAAAGGAGTGGAGTCAAAAGGAATTTTAGAAGTCAAAATTGGACGAATGTTAACAAGGTAGTTTAGCTCTTCATCTATAATTTTTTAATAACTGAACATGATAAAGCTTTTTTAAGTATCTGTTCGTTTTTTTGAATTTTTCGTAATTTTTATAAATTGTTTCATTTTTATAAATTTTTTTTGGAATATTTATATATAATTTTTTATAGATTTTAGTAAGCCTTTCGACATACAGGGACTTTGAAGTGACTTGGTATAAATGATTTTTTTCTTCTGGAAATGCTATTTTATATTGCTTTCAAAATTGACAAAAAAACAACTTATATGCATTGTTAGCCTTACTTGATTACAAAACCAGGTTACAATCAACATAATTTTTTAAACAATTTAAAAAATTTTTTAAGGAGTTTTTATTGATGCGTCGTCAAAATACTACGGACTTTGCCCAACATTGTTAATTAAAATGGTATTGGTAGCTAAATATGTGGGAAAATGATCCGATAAATAAGTCTGAACTATAGCTGTGTAAAGAGGACTATTGTAAAAAATTTAAGTTTTAATGTTATAGAGTAGAAGACTTATTTGTAATTCTTGTTGATTTGTTTGTAAGAGCATTTATAAAATTCTTAGCATTATTAGTTTTTTTTTTTTTTTTAGTTTTTTTTTTAAGATGCCATAAGAAGTCCTAACGGTCTTGTCACAGAGCACCGCGGAAATGCATTTAACCAGGAAGTTCACGCCTTCTTCCTTACCGTGACGCGAAAATATGTCCAGAGCTCGTTTCGAACCGGAATCTCCTGCTTATAAAGCAAGCGCTCTAACCACTGCGCCACGGCCGCTAAATTATTTGAAGCATTGTTAATCACGTTGATGTTAAAATCATTGACCAAATAAATATGTTTTTTTTGAGTTTCTAATTTTGTTTGATAATGTTTTAAGATAATTTTAAACTTTTTTATATTACAAGATAGTGGTATATAAATACTATTTATATTTATGTTTTTTTTTAGTTTTATGTACTAACTCAATGCATGATTCACTATCTGCTTCATTAACACAGAGGTCGTTACGTAAAATATAATCAAGTGATTTGTTTTATAAAAATATAACTTCCCCAACTGCATTAAATTCACGTGGTTTATGAATTAATGTGTAATTAATTAGTTATAATTTATAAATTGTTTCACCGCATTTACACCAAGTTTCAGTTAGACATTTAATTTTGAAATCGTGTTTGAGCTCATTTAATGATATTTGTAAATCTACAAAGTTTTTATTCAAATTTTGAATATTGATTTAAGGTATTGCAAAGATTACAGAAACTGAGTAAAATTTACTTTCTAACATTTTGTGATTAAAAAATTTTGAGTTATTATCACCGAGAATTTTCATTCAATTTGAAAATTAAATTTTCCTCCATTTTTATAACAGTTTTATTTGAAATTAGTAAAAATAAAATTTAATTAATGTTAATTAACGACAAATATTATGATATAAATTTTTGCTTTTCTTTACTACCTAATTGCGATTTATTTTATCATAAGATATGTATTCAAGCTTACTTGCTGCAGGTTCTATTTTCATTTTCTCCTTCAAACCTTTTCTGATTTGCGTTGTTTGAGATCAGAAATCCTCGTTTATATAAATGTTTCTCCCTTTCAGATCACTCTTTCAGATTAAATTGCGACTTTATCTTTACCGTCTAAAAGTTTTATCACTGTTCATGGTTTAATTGAGATTTTTAACAGATTTTAAATCTTCAAAAAGTTTTTTACCTTATGTTCGCTTTCTTCCCAGCTTTCATCTTCATTTTCTTTCATTTCATCTACTCATAAATTATTTCATCTCGTTCGAACTTCCATCTCCTTTAAATTTTTTGTATGCGTGTAAACACTGAATTGTCTTCTTTATTACAAACCTTTGCTTTAACTTTTTCATCAATTAGTTGTTCATAAAAGTTTAATGTTTCAATTCTTCAATTTCTTTTTCGTCCTTTTCCAACCTGCCATTTAAATATTTTCAAGCTTCCACTAATAATATCAATAAAAACTTTTTCTTGTTGTTTTTTTTTATTTTTATTTTTATTTTAGGTGCCCCAAGAAGTCCTAACGGTCTTGTCACAGAGCACCGCGGAAGTGCATTTAACCAGAAAGCCTCCTTCCTTACCGTGACGCGAAAATTTGTCCAGAGCTCGTTTCGAACCTGGATCTCCTGCTTATAAAGCAAATGCTCTAATCAATGCGCCACGGCCGCACAATCTTGAGTCTAATTGATTGCGGACCTTGAAAATACGCGTTGTGGCGACAATTATCAAGCTCATACGGAAGTCTTGCCATAGTCCGAATACTCCGTCTTATTTTTTGTGAACGTGGAGCACCGTCTGAAATATTGACTGACAATGAGCCGACATTTAAAACTAAAGAGATAAGGAGTTTCCTTGATAGTTGGGGAGTACAAATTAGATTTAGAGCCGCTTATTATCCTGAAGGAAATGGAATTGTAGAAAGAAACCACAGCACGATCAAGAGAATAGCAGAACGATTGAAAATATCGATACCGGAAGCACTATATTGGTACAATGTCTCAGCCGACAAAAATGGTGCAAGTCCGATGGACAAAATATACAGTTATACCATTGGTGTGAAAGGATTGGGAAAAGAGAATCTTCCTGCGCAAAATGTCACGAACAAGAGGTTTCGAATCGGCGATAAAGTCTGGCTGAAACCACCAAATGCGAGGTGCTATACAAAGTGGCAACCAGCTACGATAACTCGGAATGCGTCGAAACAAATCGTAGAAGTGAACGGCATTCCGCGTCATGTGAAACACGTTAGACCTCGAAATGATACTCAGTCCTGCATTATCCCTGATGTGGAAATAGAGATGAATACTGAAACTGGTCTAGAGAACGCTAAAAATCAAGGAGAGCAATTTAAAGATGTATTAGAGACGAACGAGGAAAATGTCGAAGCTGAAGATAGACCCCAAGAAATCGACATGCTTTTGCGACGGAGTGGTCGGGAACGGCGCATGCCTTCGAAATACTTTGATTGCTATTTGGATGATCCGTAAGGATCAAGGAGGAGTGTAATTCCGAAAAGTTAATAACATCAATTCGAATTCTTTTTTGTAGTCCTCAAACAATTTTGTTTTTTCTGATAATGGAACAGCCATATTATATAAAAAATGAATTATTTTTTCATGAAAAAAAAATATGGATTGTTGCTTAACTAATTATTTTAAAACAACTTTTCTGAATCTTAAAGTTAATCTTTAATGTTTTTTTTATAGTTTTCAGCATAGAATTCAGTAGCGATTTTTTGTTCGAAACGTTTCGGACAAAAAGTTGCAATGTTTTTTTTGGTTTTGATTGATTTAAACCAATCAAAACTGAAAACTTCCAAATACTTTAAAAATTTTTTCCAATAAACATTTCCCAAATAAAATTCTGCGCAATGTCTTAAGACATTGCGCAGAATTACTATTTGATAAAATCGGTTAAACCACTTTTTAAATAAATAATATACCTTTTTTTATAATACTCATTTATTTATAATATACATTTATTTATAATATTTATTTGCAAATTTTTAAAATGCTATATGGCGGTGCTGTAGCTGATTGATCAAACACATGGTGAAACATAACAATATCATATGGTCGAAATGAGTAACTTTTACTTCTATACAAGTAAATGTTCTGTTTAGGAATGAAACTATAATCTGAGTTGATCACTCCAAGGTAAAGTTGCTCATCAGAAAGCCAGATCATTACCCTATCGTTTGCTGCCACAGCTTGTCGTCCACCCCCACCAGTAACAGAACTGTCACTCAATAGAATAAGAGGATTGGTTATTGGATAGGAGGATTCTATAATTTAAATAAATATTTTAAAATAAACTCACTTTGTTGTGACTAATATTATTTGTTTTGTTCTTTCCAAAAAAACAGACATTAATAAAAACTTAAAATTTAAAAAAAATAACAAAACTTAATGGACAAAACAAAAAAATTACCTGTCATATTAACATCAATCATTCTGACTTCGCTACCTTGCCGATATAAAAGTTTTTTCCGCACTTCATCGATTGCTACCGAACTTATATAAACATTTTTTGCGAAAACTAAGGTTTCAATTTTGCTTTGACCGTTTGCATTTATTCGAAAAATACCACTATCACTATTAAAATAAAGCAACCCTTGATAAAAATGTATATTATTCAATGCTGACTGTTTGACCAGAATTTTGACTTCATTTTTAACTTCTAAATCAAATTGCAGTATTTCGCTATATGTCGAAACATAGAGCTTATTATTAAATCCATCGACTTGTATTCCTGTGATTCTTGAACTTAATGTAGCAAACAATATTTCCTTGTGATCTGCAGAAGGGTTTATAAGCAATTCACCTTTTCCAGAATTTTTTCGGTTGCCGTTTTCATCGACTAAATGTATTCTGTATAGTTTTTTGTCGTAGGCGTAAAATATAAGGTCTTCTTTGTAGTGTGGCGCAAGATATATTGCGTCGTAATGACTAATTGTTATCTCTTTGATTTTGAAAACCGATGAAGTCTTCCAAATTGAGATTTTGCTACTCTCTGCATACATAAAAAGTAAATCGCCATTGATGGTTGCAACGAATGTCACCAAAAGAAGTATAAGTAAATAGTGCACCATCTTTAGAAAGTTCTGGTTTAAAGTGTTAAAATATTTTGAAGTGTCAAAAGTATCTCCATATTTATGGGAAATATTTGTTTACAAACAACGTAATCTATTTAACTTAAAATATTGAAACTGGTTTTTCCAATATTTAAATTTTAAATATTGAAACAACCAGTTAGGGTTATTAAATAAATATTAGTTGTATAAGAACATATTCATACTTATATCATCATAATTTAACTAAACAAGTACATACGTAATTTACGAAAAATAATCAAAACCTGTCATAATTTGCGAAAATAATTTACGGTTTTTTAAATAATCAGAATTGTATTTAAATAAAATTTTGTGATTTTTTTTTTTTGTTCATAAATACGAAGATATTTTGATTTTTTTCAAAATCACGAAAAAATTACGTGATTTTTTTTTTTTCATAATCACGAAGATAATTTGTAAGGCCTTAACCCTGACCATTAGTAGAGTTTCAAAGTACTTCATTATTATTTAGACATTTCATAATTTTTTCAACCCAGATGATGCCATATGATGTCATTGACTTAAAATAGCAATGTATTTCATTGTTTAAACATTTTGTAATCTATTTAACCCAAATGATGCCAGATGATGTCATTGACTTTTAGTAGCTAAAAAAAACAATATGCTAACTATGTGAAGAAGCTCACTGTGTTTTTGTGTAAAGCTAGTGTTTTAACACTAACTTTATTTAAAAATACATATATATATGTGTATGTATGTATGTATGTATGTATGTATGTATGTATGTATGTATGTATGTATGTATGTATGTATGTATGTATGTATGGTTTTTTTAGCCGTATAAATTTATTTAAATCGTAACACAAAATGTAAATACAAGTAACAGGGGGGAATAATTTGTCTTGTAACCAAGCCTTTCAAACTATACTGTAAATGTATAAAAATAGTTAGTCATATCACTATATAACAATAAAAAATAATAATTTTAGAACTTTTTTGCTTGTATTTTGATAATAAAAAGAAACAAAGTACAAACATAAAATATTTAGAATAACAAAAGTTATTATTAAAAAGCATAGAGGCAAGTATGCGTTATCCTAAAGCTTTCTTTTTAAACCAGTAATATCTTGAAATATCTGTAGTACATAACGGTTAGTATTGTTGTTAATGGGTCATCAAAAAAATTGATTTGCGAGTGTGTGTGTGTTTACATATATCTTTCTGAAGACCCAGCTATTGTTGAAACTTGAAGTTGAAGAAGCCGTGTTACAGTGTTGGCGCAGTAGTTGAAACGTCGACTTCAAATCATAAGGCCTATGGTTTTATTCTTACTACTGGTATTGGTTCAAGTTTCACTCGATAACAAGCGTCATCTATGAGACTGGAAATGCGAAACCAACCTAATAAGTGCTTTTCTGCGTGTGTTAGTGCCATTAGACCATAAGGTCTACTTAAAGCTTTCTTATAAATGTTAACCTTAACGGTTTTTAACCGAAAGGAAAAAGTTACACACTACTTCATATAATTAGACACGAACTTTATATATACTTCAATAACACTTCCCAGTGGGCATTCATCGTCCGGGGACGTCCAGACGTCCGTAAGACGTCCATCGAACATCCCCCGGACAACGCATGCCCACTGGGTTGCCATATATAACATGTAAAGCAAGAAATAATAAATAACTTGCTATATATAGTAAAAAAAAATTGTAAATATCTAATAGAAATATATTTTTTACGTGTATTACTACGTTTTTTAAGTATTGGAAAGTATTTTGTTTATTAAGAATACTAAAAGTATTCTTAATAAACAAAATACTTTCTAATACTTAAATTAACTTAGAAAAGAATTTTCTAAGTTAATTAAAGTGTTTGTAAATTTAAATTTTTAAAATTTACAAAAAGTATTTTCACACCAGATATTTGATAGTTTTTGTATATTTTCTAATAGTAAATAGATATATGTAAATATATCTCCTAATAGTAAATAGATATATGTAAATATATCTATTCAATAGTAAATAAAAAGTATGTAAATGCGTGATATTTTACCTAATATTTACCAATCACAGCCTGTGGAATAAGTATTAACTTAAAACTTGATTGGCTTCAAGGTTGCTAGATCTAAAAAAACTCCATCTAAGGATTTCATTTTGGAGTATTTTTAATTTTTTTTTTAAAAAAGCTTTTTTTAAAATTTTTTTTTTGACATTGTGCTTAGGTGATATAGTAATTTTTAAGAAAAAGGTTCATGGCATAATTAATATTATATTTACTTAATAATGGATGCGCTAGCTATTTAATTTTTTTTACATTAAATGATAAGTTATACTGTCGTTAACTTTTTATTTAAAACTAGTTACAAAAATATATATGTTTAAACTAATTTAATTAAATAGCAATTCAGAGTCATGCCTTAAAGGGTTAAAAAAAAACTAACAAGGATTCAAAAATAAAATGTTAATACCTTTATTAGAATAAATAACTTAGTATCGTCAACAAATAAAATTGAATTTAAGATACTTGAAAATTTGCTCAAGTCATTTACATAAACTAAAAAAGGAACGCATTTTTTTTTTTTATAGTGCGTTTAGAGCTTGTTGGAAACCTTAACCCGTTGATTGATTTTTAATGAAAAAGTTTTAATGTAACATCTTCAACCCTCCCATTAAGAAACTCTATATATACTATCTTAGACCCTCCCATTAATAACCTCTCCCCCTTACATTAATTTAAAAGGTGAGAAAGTTATTTTAATCAAAAGTAATCAAGATTTTAAATCAAGAGGAACATTTACCCAAAAAATAAAATCAATTACCCAAATATCAATTGTTAGGAAACAGGAACAAAACTTTTCACTATTAAAAAAATGATTGTAAGTAACTAAATACTCAATTGAAAAACTAAATACTTTAATTAAAAAAAGTAACTGAATACTTCAATTGAAAAAAGAAAATTAGCTTGAGAAACATTTTCAATATTAAGAATTATCGGGAATAACGAATTTTAATAATACGGAAGAAAATCTTGCTCATTCACCTGTTTACTTTCATTCATTCACCTATTCAAATTACTCTGATCTGGGAAGTTTTTCTCGCATCGTTTTTCATCTCATTGTAATCAGTTACCGAAGTCCTCTCTGATCCTCTCAAGTGCTGGTCTCAACTTTAAAGTGGATTGCATCATCATCAAACTGAAATTCCAGCAGGATTCAACAAGTGCAATGATCTTAACAAACTCAACTAAAAGAAATATTGGTTAAAATTTAGTTTAAAACTTGTCAAACTAGGTCATACCAAACTCAACTTTGGACAGAACCTTTCCACAAATTGGTCCTGTTCCTGCGGGCACTTTGATCTAAGATTACTCTTGTACTCTTCGTTAAGAGCTTGGATTTTTTCAAAATAAGACCACAATTGGTGAGTTTTTTTAACCATGTTGACTTGATTTTAGCTTAACTTTAGTTTAAAATAGAACTTATCTTTGGTAAAATTAGTGGTAAGTGTTTTTATTTATATTATAATCATTGCTATATATACAATTCCCGATGGACAATTATATAAGAATTGCTCTTTGATGATGTAATAATGATTGTAAAACACTACAATTCTCTTGCAGGCCTCATGTGGGTTCTTTCGATTTCAAGATGCAGCTCTTTCGCTCCATTCACAAATATTAACTTTTATTCACTTTTTTTTCAGAGTAAGCATTTGTAGTTTTAAATAGTTACATTCAATTGAAATATGTTCAGAATTCAATTCTGAATTTAGCCAAATTTTTTGAGTCGAATTCAAAGTTTGTCCGAGCTTATAGCAAACCTCTTAGTTTTTGTTAAAGGGGGTAAGTAAAGGGGGTTAACACTTTGTTTTTGCTAAGTTAATTCTTTGTTTTTGCTAAGTTAATACTTTGTTTTTGCTAAGTTAATACTTTGTTTTTGCTAAGTTAATACTTTGTTTTTGCTAAGTTAATACTTTGTTTTTGCTAAGTTAATACTTTGTTTTTGCTAAGTTAATACTTTGTTTTTGCTAAGTTAATACTTTGTTTTTGCTAAGTTAATACTTTGTTTTTGCTAAGTTAATACTTTGTTTTTGCTAAGTTAATACTTTGTTTTTGCTAAGTTAATACTTTGTTTTTGCTAAGTTAATACTTTGTTTTTGCTAAGTTAATACTTTGTTTTTGCTAAGTTAATACTTTGTTTTTGCTTAGTTAATACTTTGTTTTTGCTAAGTTAATACTTTGTTTTTGCTAAGTTAATACTTTGTTTTTGCTAAGTTAATTCTTTGTTTTTGCTAAGTTAATACTTTGTTTTTGCTAAGTTAATACTTTGTTTTTGCTAAGTTAATACTTTATTTTTGCTAAATAAACTAGCAAGCATCATAGTTTCTGTTAAAGTGGTTTTTGTTACGTTTCTCTTTTTTTCCATGAAATGTTTTGAAATATTATATGTTCAATATATATTAATATGTTCATTATGTATCAATGAATAAAAGTACAACAAGCTTTCAAAACTTAATTTTTTGTTTTTTTCCGAATGTTTTAATTTCATTATTTTTAAATTTTTGTTAAAAGGACTATTTTTTTTTTATATTTTTGCATTTAATTATTTAAAATGAACTGTACTAAACTTTATGAAACTTCACCAATATTATAAAACAGTAATTTTTACTTTCAACTTAATTTTTAAAAATTTTTTTAACAGGAAGTTTTTTTCAAATGAAGTTTTTTTTTTATTTTTTGAAAAAATTGTATTTTGTGATTTCAACAAAAACCAATTCAATTAAGGAGATATTTGCATCGCTGCGATTTTCAACTAAAAGTAAAACTGTAAACTTTTTTATTTTTTTTTAATTTTATTTTGCCTTTTACTATAAATACAATTTTCATATACGTACATATACAATAAAATAAATAGCTGGAGCAAGAAGTAGACATAATGTCTTATCACCGAGCACTATTTTTATAAAATCGTAATTTACAAGTATTTTATTGTAAAGACGTAAATATATAAACTAGAAGATAATTGTTTTATATAAGTTTTAATACATAAAGTAACTTTTCGTTTTTTTTCTTTAACTTTTCGTTCGAAGTTTCGTTAACTTAGATATTTGCATACACTTTCGTTCACATCTTCTTATAAAAAAAGTGCAGCGACTCCTTCTCGTTATTAACTCGGATGTAAAGATTGCCTTCAGTTCGGTGTCACCATTAGATAAAAAGCATTGTTTCCTATTAGTTAAATAATTCATAAACCAAGCTGTGTTAGAGTTTATAATACCGTAAATTATAAGTTTATTTAGATGAATATTATAAACTACAGTATCAAACACTAGTCTTAGATCAATAATGGCTCCTAAAGCAAATTTTTTTTTCATCAAAAGCTTTAAATATTTTCTGTTTATGATGATTGATCGTGTGATAGGTCGAATGACCAGATTTATTCCGAATCGTTCTTTTTTATAAATAATATTAACATTTCAGAAAGAATAATATTTATTATGCATAACACGCTCTAAAACTTTAGAAAAAGAGTTTAGAACCGAGACCGGTCTAGCCCTATGGGCACGCGTTGTCCGGGGGACGTCCGTCGGACGTTTTACGGACTTCCAACGAAAAAGAAAAAACTCTATGTTTCAGAGAAGAATTAAAAGTAGTGAATAACTTTGATGTTCCATCAAAATTATTCACTACTTTTAATTTTTCACTATGATAAAAGGTAATGTTTGTAGCGTCAAAATCATCTTCTCAAACATACTTTATTTGCAAAGCCAATTTAACTGAAAGGAATAATACTGATGCTTTTCAAAAGTATGTAATGCGAAAAATCATGTGATGCATGTAAATTTATGTAAACAATGTGCGAACGGGAGATGCGGTATCTTTCAATGATGGGAATTGTATTCGTATTATATGAATTATGGATGTATATGCGGAATACGACTAAAGAACTTTTTCCAAATATATGAACTATCCGCTGATATAACCTGACTAAACAAAAATTTAGTTAAAAGGAGTTGTTTTTCAATCCTTGCCTAGTAAATACTAAAAAAAAGCATTTGAAGTCGGGAGTTTCACATTAAAAAAACATTTAGACAAGACACATATTGGAATCTCTTGAACCTATTTCTTTTAAAAAGAAAGAAACTTTCTTGAATTTTTTTTTTTTTCATAGACAATCGATCAATTTTTTTTTACATCAAATTTTACTTATGATATTTATAAGCAATTAACTTCTTAATAATGAGTAATAAACATTAAAGAGTTATTTGAAATACATCAGCCTCGGGTAAAACTGGTTTTAAATTGCAAATTAATAACATTTTTTTGCAATTGTCTGAAATGAAACAGGAAATGCGCTGAACAAACGATTTTAGGAAAAAAACTTTAAATAACGACCATTTTTAAAATTTTGTAAGTTAAAAACTTCTGTGTTGGACTTGTATTAAAAAATGGCTAATTCACCGTTAGCTAAAATTTATTTACTATCAATATGTTGGTTTACGTTGAACTATGCTGTCACCTCGTTGTCATTTTTTCTAAATTCAAACAAAACTGAGCTATTTTACGCAGGAGATGAGGAGTATTCTTTTGAAATAAAAAACTCGGGAAAAATTAGGCTTCTGAAGTCAATTGGTGAAAATAAAAGTAATTTTATTGAGTTTTCAATTGTTGAATTTTCAATAGTTGAATTTGATAAAATTCGTAAAAATGAGAGCAAGGTAAATCGTAACTACGTTTTTATTCTACATATAGTTATACACACGCGCGTGTATATAATTATATGTAGTATATGTTATATGCACGTGTATTTATATTTGGTTAGTAGTTTTATCAACTTTTTTTTTATTTAAAGGTTGATTTGTTGCACCATCTTTTTAATTTTTCCGTTGCCAAATTTAATTTTTCAAATGGAGTTGTCATTGAAAGATACGGTATTGCAGCTGTATACAGATCATTGTCAATATCATTCGGAGGCAATGCTACATTAAATGTTGATTGCATCTTATATAAGTCTAGGGCTCGCAAAAACGTTTCAGGGACGTATTTTTTAATTAATAAAGGAACTATTGAGTTTGAGATATCTATAAAGTAAGTTTTCTTTCTCTTATATACATATACACTTTTTTTCATATTTCTAAAGTTACTTAATCTCATTTTCTAATTAAGTTGAATAAATCTCATTTTTCAAATTAAGTTTAATCTAATTATAAATTTAAAAAAATCAATTTTTTCTCTCTTCTACTTCTTAGAGGTTTAAAGCTTTGTGACAATAAAACATCATGCGTGATAAAACGTCAAAAAAAAACTGCGAGCTTTTTAGATGTCGTATTTCAAGTCAGAGGTCTCTTATTTTTATTTATTATTATATTCTTATTAATGTTATTGAGTTTAATATTATGGTTACATAATTTATTTTAATTGTTATTTGCTATAAATTATAAGTTAATTTTGCTGCATGTTCCTATTATTAGCTCCATACTTTACAACAGCCATTATGAAAAAAGCGCAAAATGACGTTCGTTACAAAACTTTTCGGTTCGGCAGCAATGATCTTATATTTTCTTCTTCGGTAAGAAGTTTTATAAAAGCTAAAACTTTTCTTTTTAACGAACTAAAGAGTTTTATTAACAAAATAATTAATTATTTTATCATCTTTTTAAGTATACTTAGTTTTTAATAACAGCTCATTTGTTAATATAAACTTGTAAAGTCAGGGATGCCCGTTGTTAAGGGAGATTCTTAGAATAAAATATAAACTAGTAAATTCAGGGATGCCCGTTGTTAAGGAAGATTCTTAGAATAAAATGAAAAAAAAAAAAGAATAAGAATGTGGGTGGTGTATATGTACACCTCCACACACACCCTGAAAATTACCCCTGCCCTCGGTGCCCGTTTTTGCAATCATTTACATAAATAAATTTTGTTTATATTTAGACGTAAAGTGAAGCTGGGAAAGCCAAAGAAATATATTACGAATATTTAATAAATATTAAAGTCCATGCGCCCGTTTTTAGCACCCATTGACTTTATTTATTTTGATATCAATAATATAACTGTTTAAAAAAAATTGATTTAAAGTTAATACTAATAAAAAAAAACTATTTAGAATTAGGATTATATTAATTCGAAATTATACAAATATATAATTTATATTTTAACTATTTACTTTATGAAGTTTTTTTTAAGTTTAAACGATATCAAAATGTTTCACCGGATGAATACATCTAAACTTATTGATTAATTACTTAAAGCGAGTGAAAGTAATATATCTTCATTATTATAATTAACAGCTGAGTAGTAATTACAGGATTACCTGGGTAATTATATTTTAGATTAATAATAGTTATTTAGTTATTCATTATAACTAATTAACTATTAATAAAATAATAAGTTAAAAATTAACAGTTCTTTAACTAATTTTAGTATCGCAATGGTAGTAATTATTCGTTTAATATGGACTTAGAATATCCAAAAATGACTTCAAGTACAGCAGGGGACATTTTTACAGTTCGTTTTCCAGCCAATCAATCGGAATATTACTATTCGCTGGCTTTAAACGAGAACAAAAATATAACGCAGGATATAATAAAATTGTTTAACAACGCTTCTTTGCAAGTACAAAATGGAAAGAAAAATACAACTGCGAATCTAGATAACTTTTTTAATAACGTCTCTGTGCAAGTGCGAAGACAGTCTGGGTTGGCTTCTGTTTTCCGAAAAAATAAAGATAACACGCAAGCAAAAGTACTAGACATCAAAATTTATTCTATTGAAGAAGTTGACAGTTTGGGAAATAAGGTAAAAAGTTAGTAAAGTTGTTTAAGTTAATAAAAAAAAAATTATGTTGAAGTAAAAACTTACTTAATTTCAATTTTATTTCTCACTGCTTTTAGATAATTGAAAAGGGTCATTTCATTAAAAACTTCACAAATCAGTATTTCAACGTTTCTCAACTCTCAACGGGATTGAATTATGGCATAAGTACCACAGTATTTAATTACACGGTTCTATATGAAAATGCATTAATATCTGCTGAATTTATGATTTTTAACACAGCCGGGAACATTACTGTAGAGTCAGGAGAAACGTACTATATAGTTCCGGGTACAATAAAGTTTAATATTTTAATAAGGTATTAAACTTTTTTACTTATAACAATAAATAAATAATCGAAAGCTGAGAACTTATGTTCTTATTTCCTTTATTAACTATTTATTTTAATATAGAGATTGGGCTTTTTGCGGAACACGAAAAGCCTCCTGCCAAACTGGCACAAATGGAAGCTATCTTGACTTACAACTAGAAATAAAAGGTTGCTTGCTTTTATTGGTTTGTTGTTATTTACAGGGCTTTCGTTTGATCTTATAAATCTATTCTTATTAATCTTTAGCAACGGGAAAAAATCGAGAAAAGAAATGTACAAAAAAATCTAATAAAATTAAAGCTCAAAAATCTCTCAAAAGCAAGTCTCTCCCGATATCATTTGATATAGATCAATCATCTGTTACATTCTCAAGCATGGTAAATATACTTAAACACTTTTGAAAAAAGTTTTTGAATTTTTTTAATTAAGATTTTATTATGTTATATAAAATCCAATTCATGTTCTTTTTTTATATTTGTAAATACATTTATTTGATTTGATGTAAATCCTCTTTTTTGTTTAAGAGTCATTTTATTTAAAATTTACATCGATATATATATATATATATATATATACACACACATTGTGAAAGTTTCATCCCAATTAGCAATCATCAGCCATATTTTTTTTTTTAAATTGAGTTTTAAAAACCGTTAAATATATAGAAAGAAGAAGAAGATGTGTTAACCTCTATTTTATAAAAAATGACCCTGCAAACACGTTTATCTTTTTTATTTAATTCATTTTTGATTCTCCATACTATTTTTTAAGCATATTAAGGTAATATTATTTGTTAATAGATGGGTGAAATTTACTTTTAGATAAATTGTAAATTATATAATTTATATAAAGAAAATTTGACCTCATTAGAGTGTCTTATCAGCTAGACTACCCATATGTAACATTATTAAAAGTTCATAATCGTTTAAATCATTTTAAATTGCTTTTGTTTGGTTATGTTTAATTGGCTAACATCCCCCATCCGGGGTAAGTTGGCCTAGGGTTATACAAATGCAAACTTATTTTTAACTAGTTTTTGTAGTTTGCATTATTATATGTTGTTTTTTTTTTTTAATAAATATCTAAATATTAAAAAAAAAAACATTTAGTCTTTATTTATTTAATAGCCATGTTTTATTTCTATTTTCAAAACATTTCAAAACACAAATTATTAACAGAAATAAAAATCAAGCAACTAATTAAAAAAAAAGTTTTATGAGATGCTTTTAACATATGGCCGATGTGTTCCATTTGCATTGGGTCAATCTGCCACGTCGTAATGTTTAGAGTATAAACACTTTTTTTCTTGAACCATTAACCAATATTATTTAACAATATATACTAAAATAATTCTTAAACAATAAGCTTTAAATTTAGAACTTGGATAATGCAGTATTGTCGAACTGTTTAAAATTTACTTCAATGTATCAAAATTTTTTAAAACAGCACAACATTTCTAACTATGATTTTATATATATTATGTTTTTTTCAGAAAGAGTGTTGAGTTACTTTTAATCTTCAACTAGATTACCAACTCGCTAAAACGGATATTCTTTGAATAAACTTGAGTGGGTCAACCTACCCCTATAATCAACCTGCCCTGGTCTACCTAACTATTATAAAAATGTTGCTTTTATTTTTTTGATCTTTATTAATACCATTATAAATAATAAATTTTTTTGATCCTTTTTAATATTATAATAATATTATTAAAAAGAAAGTTTTTTAACTCATTAGTGTTTTGGTAACAAGCAGTTGTTCTTTATAGCCTTTTCTCGATGGAATTGGAATGTTCTTGACTGAATATTTCATTTCATTTTTCACGGCTTTTTCTTGATTTGTGTGCAAGTGTGTGTGTGTGTGTGTGTGTGTGTGTGTGTGTGTGTGCGTGTGCGTGTGTGTCAATTGCCGATAAATAAGGGACGCTGCTTTGGATTAGTCTTTAAGACTGTTTGTTGCTGTTTCTATGCTAAACCAACAATATCTTTGGACATAACAGCAATCCACATGCCTCGATGTTTTGCTTTTATCGAGGAAATACAATTTTATAATATCTATGTGTATAAAAAACCTTTTAAATTTATATTATTTCAGTAAAATATAAGTTCTTTAGGATAATTTTTTACTTTCTATTTTACAAGTTATTGCACAATTAAGAGCGTCACGGCGCGACAAATCGATGTCGCGTTGTGACGCGCGTACTTTTAGCTATATCTGTAAAGATATTTAAAAAAATTATGAAAAGTTTAGTTTTTATAATACAATTAGGCTATTTTAGTATTATAATAAAGTTTTTTATCTATTTTAAAAACCTAAATACCGCAAACTTTTGTTTTCTCGATTAAAAACGCAATAACGCGTGTCATGGAGTTGCTGATAAGAGCATTATATAGCAAAATATAGCATGAAATTAATATATTAAAAAAAAAATAATCAAAATAGAAATAAAACTGAATTATCTAAATTTTTCATATTTTATTACTTTCTTTAGGTTTTTATTGATGGTAATTGGACTGATATGCCAGTAGGATATCCGCGTTACGATAATAAAAATAACAATAGTTTATTCATCATGCGCTTTCCTTTCTCTCAATCCAAAATCGTTTACGACCCTGTAATTGATATATCGCCTGTATTTAGTGTTGAAACTGTCTACTCGTCAGCCCATCGAGTTTTCTCAAATTCTTGTATCATTTTCTTTTTATTTCCGTCTGTGTACGTTTGTAAAATATTATCTTGAAATAAATTTGGAAGGTAGAAAATATAATAAAACTGTTGAAAAGAAAGTTTGTTCAATTTTACTATTTCATATTAACGTATTTATATTCAGTTTTTGATTTATGCGGTATAAATTTGAAAAAAATGATGTCTTTTAATTGTGTTATTACAGTGACGTAATATATTCAGATAACGTAATCTGAAACACTAGAACATAGTTTACATACAAACCACGTCTTTGTGTTTCACTTAATGCTAAAACAATAAGTTTTGTACTATTTTATTACGACTTAGTTTCCTTGTCCTTACTTTTTTTAAAGTGTCGCTAAAAGATATTTTTTCATTTACATTTTTTTACACGAATTAAAACGTAAATATCGACAAGGATTTTTCAATGTAATTTTAAGATTGATTGACTTATTTGATAAAAAAAAGAATCTACCAATTTACTTTTACTAATCGATTAAGAAAAGAAATAAAATTTAAAAATATTTTGTGACCAGCTTTTTTTTTTATTTTTTAACTACGTCAAGTACATTAATCTTACAACTACATTTTTTCAATTTAGTTTTAATTTTTGTTTTTCAACTACGTAATGTAATTAGTGCAATTAAAGTAACATAGTTTCTTTATAACGACAAACGATGATAGATGCTTACAATTGTCATCGAATAAGTATTTTCAAACAATTATAAGAAAAAATTCATAAAAATTATTAGTTTAAAATCGTTTTACAATGAGTTTCTCCTACTAATTTTTTTTAATGGGGTTTTTCTCAAAATAGCATCTTTATGCGTTTTTTAAAACAGCTGCAGCCTTAATTATCATAAGAAAACGTTAGTACAATCAATTATAAAGTAATAATTATTTTACAATTGACTGTTGTTTTGAAATTAGTTATAAAGAAACTTTATAATTTATTATAAAAAAACTTTATGATTTTTTTATAAAGAAATTTTATGATTAATTATAAAGAAACTTATTAACATAAAGTAGTAACATTTTATATTGTTTATAATATATTTACGATGTAGGGAAAAAAATATAATATGGTAGATTCTCAGTTTGATAAAAAATTAAAAACAAGTGTTCTGCATCCTAATATTTCTACTTTTTCTGGCTAGATTTTTAAATTGCTTCAATTGTATTGTGCTTCTGCTTTATGCTTTATAATAATTTTAAATCAAAAGACTCGAATGGTCTACTCAAAATACTATCGTTTGCCAAGATCAGAAAGTGTACAAAAACCTATATAAAGTTGTTTAAAACAAGTTTATTAAAAAGAGATAAAATACAAACATTTTGCCAGACATTATTATTCTAGTTAAACAATATGAAAAAAGATTATGAAAAACTGACTAGATAAAATAAAACTTGAATCAATCATAAAAAAAAAGTGATTTGGTGAAACAAAAATACAATTCAGCAAAAAAAATTATAAAAGGAACCCTTCATATATACAAGTTCAAATATAAAATTTTCAAAACGTTTAAATTGCTTTTATCTCGAAAAAATTACAATGGGGACAAAATTTTACATGGAAATCATTCCGTTTCATTGTATAATTGAATATTATAAATAAATAAAAATGAATTTTATTTCAAAAGCATTCTTTATTCTGAATCCGTTAAAATCCGTAAAAATAATATCGGTTCGGATTCCAAATTCGAAAAAAAATTTTTAATTGAAATCCGGATCCGAAAGTATTGAAACGGATTGCAGTCCGAAAAAATAATCCGAAAAAAATTTAACGAATTTTTTTCCGATATATTATTTTCGGATCAAATCGATCCGTAAATAATTTGAACCGTTCAGCAAATATAGTTCGTTGCACAATCCGACAATCCGATAAACAGTAACGGAACGGCGGTTTTTAAATTTTTTTTTTATTTTTTTTTTTTTTTTTTTTGTCATCTATGTGCCGTTGATTTAACAGTGAATAGAAGCTTTAACTTGCTCCTTTGTTAACTAAATTAAATTTTAACCATTTAGATGAGTGATAATAATTCAATTATTTCTGCTATTGGTCGTGGTAGGGGTAGGGGAAGAGGAAGAGGTAACGTTTTATCTGCTTTTATAATATAAGTAGTAAATTTAAATTTAGGCAATCTTTATGTTTTCATTTAATTAAACTTTTTCAAGATTTAAATTTCTTAAATTCTTCTACAATTGTCTAATCTTTTAAATTTTTATACCTGAATGCTGTAAAGTTTATATGCATTTGTGATGCTGTAAAATGCATCACAAATGCATATAAAGCTTGGTAGCATTAAAAAAAGCAACCTAACGTTTTGTTAACTGATACAATCAGTTAACAAAAATGTTAAATTTGAAAGTTGTTGGGAGAGTTATATAATAAATGTTATATAACATTCCATGCATGTTCTTTTGATGAAAAATTTAGTTTTTCCAAGATTTTTACATTTTTTCTAGTTCCAAATTTTCCTCTTTATATTGATGGTCTCTGAATATTATATTTAGCTTGATAGGTCAATAGCTTTTATTGAAAACTTTTTTCTTTTTTTCTGAAAAAACTGTATGTTATTAGGTAAGCAAAAAATGTTACCAAATGTAATATCTATATATGCTCTATATAGATATTCCATTTATATATATATGTAATATTTTATTATATATTATATTTATATATATATATATATATATATATATATATATATATATATATAATATATATATCTGTGTGTGTGTGTATGTGTGTGTGTGTGTGTGTGTGTGTGTGTGTGTGTGTGTGTGTGTGTGTGTGTGTGTGTATTAGGGTGTCCCAAAAAACAACATTTTTGAAAAATATATGCAGAGATTCCCTTAATGTGTTCTATCTAATACAAAAACACTAGATTTAAAATTTTTTTGAATAAAAAATATCTTAAGGGGTCCCTCAAGACCCTCGAATATTTAATGGGTCCCTAATATTTTCAAAACAAAAGTTTTTTAAAAGTATGTCAACCTGGTACTCAAATGAAGCAAAATTATATAAAAATTTCAAAAATAATATTTAATTTGGAAAAATTTTAACTTATTTATTGAAATTGTCATAAAAATACATAAAAAATGCATTTTTTTTGTTTTTTGTTAAAAAACGTAAAATGCAAACGTTTTTCATGTAATAAAACCAAAAATAACAAATCTTTATTTGAAATCTATATTATTTTTGAAATTTTTATGTAATTTCACTTCATTTGAGTACCAGGTTGACATATTTTTGAAAAAATTTTTTTTTGAAAATATTAGGGACCCATTAAATTTTCAAGGATCTTGAGGGACCCCTTAAAATATTTTTTATTCAAAAAAATTTTAAATCTAGTGTTTTTGTATTTTTTTGGGACACCCTAATGTATATATTTATATATATATATGTATATATGTATATATATATATATATATATATATATATATATATATATATATATATATATATATATATATATATATATATATATATATGTATATATATATATATATGTATATATATATATATGTATATATATATATATATATATATATATATATATATATATATATATATATATATATATATATATATATATATATATAGTAGAAAATAAAATGTGATTTTCGCAACTTAAAGTTTCATGCTATCGCAATCATCAGGTGAAATACAAATATAGTTTCTTCTTTAAAAAAATTATATACAATTGGAACAAGTTACGTAAAGTTTTTGACTCCTAGGCAAAGACTTTATTTAACTAGTTCCATTAGACTTTACTTTAGGGGTAAGCAGAAAAGTTCTGCTAACCAGCCTTGAACCCCTTCTTTATCTATTAGGCTGGGGTAGATAAAAACCTGTGTTTCATGATTTCCTGCCTAGGATAATAAATGCTGGATCTTTTTGACTTTTTTCATAGGTTTTTACTTGTGCCTCCTTGATAGTGGCTATGCAACTCTTTCTCTTATCTCCTAATGAGGTTACAGCTCTAAAACTCAGTTTCATGGTTCTGATGCAGGCTATTAGTAAAGTTTCCCAAACTCTATGGTAGCTCTCAAAGAGGCTGATTCCATTAACAGCTGCAAAATGTCAGAGTATTAACAGTACCATGTTGCACATGTATGGTGTCCCAATTAATGCTTTTGGTACGCATTGTCAAGACCGCATAAGGATCTCTATGTTACGACTGAGGGTTAATTAACAGGACTGAGATAATTGCATAGCTCATAGCTACATAAGCATCAATTCATCTATTTGTCAAGAAATCAGGTTAGAATATTTTGACCATAGTTTTATGTGCTTTGGCTTAGCACCTCTTCACTCTATCACCTTTCTCTTTGTGCTGTATTGTTCTTCCTCTTCCCAAGACTGCATTCTTTTAGGTGTAATTTCTGATCAAATTATGGTCAATTTGATCTGCCCTCGCTCTTTACCCCTCTGCTAATATTGTTGTTATTGGTGACTTGCTCATCACACTGAATGCTCATCACAATGAATGGCTTGGCTCTAATGCCACTGACCCTGCTGGTACTAAAGCTTGTAACTTCTGCATTTCTCAATCTTTTACTTAGATAACATTGCAACTTGTTTTCAAAATGAACCCTATTCATTAACCTTCACTCCTTGATTGATGTCTTTTTTCTGACTCTAGCTTGTGTTCAGCTTGTGATTTAAAAGCATTTCTTTGAATACATGAATTTACCAGTAAATGTAACCATGTTACTTTAGTTGCGATAAGAAAACTATTTTACTTGAGAATTTAACCATACTATTTGTAAATAATTATTGAAAATTGTTCAAAGTATTTTAATCATTTATTAACTATATTTTAGTAAATTTAATTTCAGTAGTTATTAATGTTTTAAATAATTAGTAATTAAATGTTTAAATACTTTAATCAATTTTTAATCAATATTCACAAAACATAATATATTTACATATATTAAATCACATAATATTTGTAAAACTAACAAAATAGTTTTACGCCTTGTAATCGAATCACTATTTGAATAAAAAACAATCATTTAATAAACATATTTAATATTGTTTTAATTTTAAAATTTTGATTTAAATATCAGCAAATCTATTCATTTAACCTTTACTAAAGATTAATAACTTTTGATGTGATTTTAAGCCCCCTTTTAAATTAAATATGATTAAAGAAGAGATAATTACGGTAATCCAAATTTTTTAATATGTTATATTTTTTTGATTAAAAACATATTTTTTTTAAAAAATATATTTTTTTATTCATTAAGTATAACTTAAAAAAATTGCGTTTAATAAATAAGTTACATTTACTATGGTTTTTTTTTTAAACATTAAAGAAGTTTAAAAATAAGATCTTAATAAATCTTTTATTGTAATCGTTATTTTTATTATTTTTAAAATCAAAAAGAATTTGAAAAAGGACCAAAACTTTCTGAAAAAGTTAATGTTTCATTTTTTGTTTTCCTCACCTAAATTAAAATTAAGCTAAAGATCAAAAGTTCATCCCAAAATTAAATTTTGTCATATTTTAACAAAAATTGCATGATTAAGACTGAAATTTTTTACTTTTGTTCATTTATTATCGAAAGCAGTTCACTCTTAATTGCCTACAAACAAAAGTTAACTTTACTCCGAATGGATATTTTAAAATCTTTCGAAAAAGCAAACTTTTTATACATTCCATTGTTATAAAATTTTGTAACCAGTTTTTAAAATTAAGTTTCATAATGACATTCATTTTTATAAAAATAACATTCAGTTAGTTACTGAAGGACAGTTACCTCACATAAGTATGTGTGAAAAGCAATTTAATTTTATCGTCCTCAAGAAAAAATGAAGTAGCTAAAATAAACTGAAAATTATTTATATACTACTGCATTTAAAACCAAAATTTTTTTTTCCTATTTTAATTAGAAAAAGCAAAAGAAAATTTAAAAGACAAAGTAATTTTTGGGCTCCCTTGCCGCTCCAGCGGTACAAAAACAGGTCTGGGTTCGTCCCTACATGATCTCTATAAATCTTTAATCTCGTACTTCTTCTGGACTAACCCTATCATTGCACTACTTACCACTACTATAAAACTGACTAGGATACTTTTTGTGATTTTCTATGGGCTGATTTCTTTTCTCTCTCAGCTGATAAATGTGTCTCCTACATAACCTCCTAGATTCAGGCAGAAATGGAAGCTTTTATTCCTTTTTGTTAGTTCCAAGTCAAGCCTCATCCTACTCCATGATTTTCATTTTTGTAATAATTTTTTTATTTTTTTTCAAAAGAACAACTGGCTATTTATTATTGGACTCCAACAATGGCTATTTATTATTGCAAGAAATTGATGTAAAAAGGTGTTCTCTGATGCTAAGCTCCATTATTCTCATTTCACTAAATCTCACATCTTATCTCAGAAGTTAGGCTCTAGAGACTTCTTCAACAATGTCATTAACAAGGTAGGTCTAACATTCCATTTCTCATTCATGGTACTGATCTTATTACCTCTCCCAAGGATAAGGCAGATAACTATTTGGAAAAAACCTTTCTTCATATTCAACTTTTAAATCTTATGGCCATTCTCTTCCTTCCATTCCAATTAAACAGGTTAACCTATTGTTAGACATTCAAATCACTCCAGTTTCCATTGCTAAAGTCATATCTCAATTAAACTCTTCTATGGCTTGTAGTCCAGACAGCATTTCTGTCATAGTCTTACAAAATTGTTCTCCAGAACTCTCTTCAGTTCTCTCTAAACTATTTAGTAAGTGCTTGACTGAGTCTTGTTTTCCTGCCTGCTGGATAATGGTATCTGTTGTTAGAATCATCAAAAACTCTGGTGAACATTCTGACTTCACCAATTATTGCCCAATCAGTCTTCTTTCTGTTATTAGCAAGGTCTTTGAGTCTTTGACCAACAAATTTCTCACATCCTATTTTGAATCAAATAACTTACGCTTTGGAACTAACCCTCATCCTCATGTTTTCCTGGCTCATACAACCTTCAACTTTTTAAGTCTTCTGTCAACCAGCTCCTTGCACTATAGTTCTATTCTTTTTTTCTAGTAACTTTCAACTTAATAGTGGTTGCTTGCAGCCTTGTTGGGAGTGAATCAGAATTTAAAAAAAAATTTAAATTCATACTTTACTGCTAAACTAATGGTCATACTTTAAAAGCTTATACTTATCTAGAAGGTTTCTTTAGATCTTTTACATGCAGTTTTTTATCATTTTGAAATAAATTCTCAAAATCTAGTTTTGGTTTCAGGCTGGATATTGTAATTAAGAAATTAATTGTTATCTCAGTTTTAGTCTTCTAATTTTCAATCACATTTTGTGTATTTTTTAACTAATGACTTATATCACAAATATTTTTCCAAGTATAAAGCATTTTGGATTCAAGACTAAAGTTGAGATTTTTCTAATATGTGCTTCTTTTTGATGTGGATATGCTTTTGTATTTTTTAACTTCCATATTGGCAAACAGACCAATATTAATTGTATCTTCTCCTAAATTAAAAATTATTTTTTAATTGAAGTGAATTTTCTGAACTATATCAATTAAAAACGTAATGAAAGTAAAAAAAATTCTAGGCTATATTGAATATGAGCTGGTATAGCTCAGTTGGTTAAAGTGCTGCTAAAAAGTTCAGAGTAATTATTGACCGTAGCAGCATGATTGCAGGTTCAAATCCCGGCTCCGCCTACTCAAGGTATGAGTTTTTCGGCACGAAAGGAACTCGTCTAGATTAACTCTGCTAATAAGATGTTTCCTTCTCCACTAGTAAATAAATAATGTCGTCGACTAAATGAAAATTATTGCTTTAAGAAAAATTATCGTTTAACATAAAGTTTTTATGTGTGAATTTTCAATATAAATAATGTAATAGCAAATAAGTAATGTATATATATATATATATATATATATATATATATATATATATATATATATATATATATATATATATATATATATATATATATATATATATATATATATAAATATATATAAATATATATAAATATATATCACCTGAATCATCACCTGAATCATCACCTGAATCCCCCTATTACCGAACCTCTTTCAACTACAGTAAAGCTGACTGGGATTCTTTCCGTGACTTTCTTCGTGATGGCCCTTGGGTAGAAATCTTTCAACTTCCTGTCGACAAATGTGCTTCTTACATAACTTCGTGGATTCAGGCTGGCATGGAATCTTTTATTCCCTCTCGACGATTCCAGGTCAAGCCTCACTCTCCTCCATGGTTTTCTTCACACTGTGCTGCTGCGATTGCCAATCGAAACCGTTACTTCCATATTTATCAGCAAAACAATTCTCCAGAAAACAGACGTCTGTTTATTACTGCTAGAAACAACTGTAAAAAGGTTTTGTCTAACGCCAAAACCCGCTATTCTCAGGTCATGAAATCTCGTATCTCATCTCAAAAATTAGGCTCTCGTAACTTCTGGAGAATCTTTAATAATATCAATAATAAGGGCAAATCTATAATTCCACCTCTCTTGTATGGTTCAGACTTTGTCACCTCACCTAAAGACAAAGCCGAACTGTTTGCTAAAAACTTTTCATCAATATCATCTCTTGATTCCACTAATTGCATTCTACCTGAAATTGCCAACAAACAGGTTGATCCATTGTTTGACATTCATATCACTCCAGCATCTGTATCTAAAGTGATTTCCTGCCTAGACTCTTCTACAGTTTGTGGCCCAGACAACATACCTGTTATTGTCTTGCAGAAGTGTTCTCCGGAGCTGTCGTCTATACTCTCAAAACTATTCAACAAGTGCTTATCAGAGTCTTGTTTTCCAGCCTGCTGGAAAGCCGTATCTGTTATCCCTATCTTCAAAAATTCTGGAGAGCGATCTGATTCGTCTAACTACCGTCCCATAAGTCTTCTTCCTATCATAAGCAAGGTTTTTGAATCTTTAATTAACAAACACTTAATTTCTCATCTTGAATCTAATAACTTACTTTCTGACCATCAATATGGGTTTCGATCTTCTCGTTCTACAGCTGATTTGCTAACAGTAATAACTGACAGGTTTTATCGTGCATTAGATGAAGGTGGAGAGGTTAAGGCCATTGCTCTTGACATTTCAAAAGCGTTTGATAAAGTTTGGCATGCTGGTCTTCTCCATAAGCTTTCTTCTTATGGTGTATCCGGCAACATCTTTAAGATCATTGAATCCTTCCTTTTCAACCGTAGCATAAAAGTTGTCCTCGATGGACAACACTCTTCTTCTTATTCTGTATCTTCAGGGGTTCCTCAAGGTTCTATCCTTGGCCCTATACTCTTTTTAATTTACATTAACGATCTTCCAGATATTCTCACATCTAAGGTGGCATTGTTTGCTGATGATACTACCATTTATTCTTGTCGTGATAAGAAACCAACACCCTCTGATTGCTTGGAGGCGGCATTTGAACTTGAAAAGGATCTCACTTCTGCTATAGCATGGGGCTCACAGTGGCTGGTGAACTTTAATTCAGATAAAACTCAATTTTTTTCAGCCAATCGTTATCGCAATAATTTAGATCTTCCCATATTTATGAACGGTGATGTACTCGATGAGTCACCTACTCTTCATCTTCTAGGATTAACTCTTACTTCCAATCTTTCTTGGAAACCATATATCAAATTAGTTGCAAAATTAGCATCTGCTAAGGTTGCATCTCTTTATCGAGCTCGCCACTTTCTTACTCTGGTTTCTATTCTCTATCTCTATAAATCTCAAATCCGGCCTTGTATGGAATACTGTTGCCATATCTGGGGCGGATCTTCTAATGATGCCCTTTCTCTTTTAGACAAGGTGCAAAAACGCATTGTAAACATAGTTGGACCTGCTCTTGCAGCCAACCTTCAACCATTATCACATCGTCGTAATGTTGCTTCTCTTTCTCTTTTCTACAAATACTATAATGGGCACTGCTCTAAAGAGCTAGCGTCGCTTGTGCCATCTACTAAAATTCATTCTCGTGTTACTCGTCGTCTGATTCGTATAATTTGCAATCTTTTAAATCGTCCGTCAATCGTTATCTTGCTCTACAATCTTCATCTTTTCTCTTACAGTAACTTCCAACTTTAATTAGTGGCTGCTTGCAGCCTTGTTGGAAGCGAAGATGTTTAAAAAAAAAAAAAAAAAAGATATATATATATATAAATATATATATATAAATATATATATATATATATATATATATATATATATATATAAACATATATATAAATATATATATACATATATATAAATATATATATATATATATATATATATATATATATATATATATATATATATATATATATATATATATATATATATATATATATATATATATATATATATATATATATATATATATATATATATATATATATATATATATATATGAAGACCTCAGTGGAAAAACCGGCATTGTCACATTTAAAAAGTATTGAGAAAGTATTTGTTGATCATTAATGTCTTTATTTAAAGCAAAGAAAAAAAAAATTTTGTATAAAAAATTACAAAATGTTTTGTTTTTAAATAAATTTTAAATAAAATAATTATAATATAAATTGCTTAGTTTCATTTACTTTAAGTAAAGACTTTTATTAATGATCAATAAATACTTTCTCAATACTTTTTAAATGTGACAACGCCGGTTTTTCCACTGAGGTCTTCATATATATATATATATATATATATATATATATATATATATATATATATATATATATATATATATATATATATATATATATATATATATATATATATATATATATATTCTTTCCAATATTCAAAACATTTCTTAGATTATATTTTATTACACAGTTTTAAATTAAGGTTTTGAACCTCAAAATGGAGTCATATTTAATTCTCAACAGCTGGCACAGGGAAGTCAGGAATTTACGCCTCCAAATTTATCACTTTCACAAAAAAGTGTAGCAGATAGTTCTCCAAAAATATCTCAACCGCTGAGTGAAACAATGTTTCAAAATTCACAGCAAGTCTCAAAAATATCGGAATCTAAAATTTCAAATTCTCCTGTAATTTCAAAATCTACAAGTGCAAATAATTTTAAACCAGCAGTAACGATATCTAGTCTTGTTGAAAATATCGATAAGTTAACTGAAAATGAAATTCTATCAACATATCCTAGTAAAATAGATGAATACAAATCAGAGGGAAATATAGAAAAACTTGTGAACTTGCTTTGTGAAAAAGCGTTGGATCAACCTGATTTAGGACCAACTATTGCAAAACTCTGCAATGCAATATGGATATCTGAATCACTGCATAACTTGGTAGTTAATCCTCTTATGAAGGCAATACAAGATAAATACAAAAAAAAAGATGTAAATAAACGCAATTCATTTTTTGGGTTGTGTGTGCTCTTATGTGAACTTTATAAATTACTGCGCTCAAAAAATCTTCCTCTTAAACCGCTTACTAATCCCGTATGTTGTTTGCTCAAAGAACTTTTACAATCAGAGTCTCCATCTTCCGAGGATGTATTTTATTTTTACCAAGAGCTTGAAAGTGTTGGTGAAATCATAGAAAAGTACTCCCCGGTAAGTTTTTGATATTTGTTTACGTTAATTTACTCGACTGCTAAAGACATAGTAGGTTTTGTTTTTATTTTTATATCTTTAGATACATTTTTTAATTTTATTTTTACTTTAAATTTTTTCCTCATTATTTTAATGGCTTTAATTTAAAGTGTGTGTATATATATATATATATATATATATATATATATATATATATATATATATATATATATATATATATATATATATATATATATATATATATATATATATATATATATATATATATATATATATATATATATATATATATATATATATATATATATATATATATATATATATATATATATATATGTATATATATATATATATTTATATATATATATATATATATATATATATATATATATATATATATATATATATATATATATATATATATATATATGCGTGTGTGTGTGTGTATATATATATACGCACACATTTAAAATTAGGAAAATATGGATGATATTATTAATATGACACGTCAATTAGCGATATCATCTACTGTCTCTCCATCTGCAAGATGTCGGCTTCTTCAGCTCATTGAGTTACGTGCTGGATCTTGGAAAATGAGCGATGACATTAAATCTATTTATGAAGATACTTTTATGGAACTCATAGAATGAAAATTTAGTAAAATAATATTTTTTAATTTTAATTATATTTTAAATCTTTTTACTCGATTACCACCGAGGAGTTATTTCCGTAATGGGGTGTACCGAAATTTTTTTTTAATTAAGCGACCAAATCTTTCTTAAATTTTATAACCTAATATAATATAAAATATATATCTATAAGATATAATATAATCTATAACAAATAATTAATAATTCGTATAAATTATAAGATGGTAATTTTATAAAATAATTATAATAAATCCTATAAATTCAGATAAATTTAGGTTTTTTTTATTAAATTTAAGGATAAATTTAAGTTTTTTAAATGGAAACATAACAAATATCTGCAAAGATTCCATTTTTAGATTCGAAAAAATCCGTTTTCAGTATGGCGATAAAACAGCGAGAGAAAAAAACAAAAATATAGTACACCTATAAAAACACGTATTAAAACATCTCATATATCTACAATTTTCTAGCTAAACCAAAGCTTTGGGGCGCCTTGATGTTATGCTAAGTAGTGTAAAAAATGTGTGCAGGTAAATAATAACGTCTTTATGTGTGGTGGATGGGTGAGTGCGGATTAACTTATTCATAAATAACATTCATGGAAGGCTAATATCAACTCTGTAAAATAATAAGTAAAAAAAAAAATGTAAATAATAATGAATAAATATTTAACAAAATAACCCGCAACAATCAATTTTTATATGTACTGAAGTCTAAAGTTTTACTTTGGTATACTTTTCATACTTTAGTACACAGGAGTACACTATTCATACTGTGGCTAGTGTTGATGTTTATTTTATGATTTCAGTTTCTTTTTATTACAACACTTTATTTAACTTGCTTTCTTGTCGGTTTGTTTATTTTTTTTTTGGTTTCCGCGCAAAACAAACCCGAGGTCAGCGGTAATAATTAAAGAAATCGTTAAAAATGTAATTAAAACGAGCAACGCAAAACGATACATTTTGGTTTATCGTAAGTGAAAGAAATCGTTAAAAAAAGTAATTAAAAAAAAAAAAAAATGAACTACAAACTTTAAGCGTTTTAGTTTAACGTAATTAAACTTTCTTAACAGACTAAAAAGTAAATAATAAAAGATATAAAGAAACTTTTTCAAAAATAACATTTTAAAAATGGACTAAAAAGTAAAAAATAAACTATTTCATGGGACCCAAAAACTTCGTGCGTGTACACAACCTGAAATATCTATTAAAGTCAACGACTGAAAATATTGGGCGCCAATAAAAACGAGTTATACTTAGTTGCCTTATATATATATATATATATATATATATATATATATATATATATAAAAGTGGAATTAAGGTAGTATTACGGTTATAATTTTATTGAAATATGGGTTAATTAAGACTTTCATTACGTACAAAGATAGAGTAAGTAAAATTCCGTGAATTTGGCGACTTTTAATACTTACATTTCCAAATGCTCTAAAGGTAGGAACTTTAGTCACGGGACTTTATATCGCGGAAAAAATAACTTTGTTTTTTGAGAAACTCCGTCCAAAATTAGCAAAAACATTTTTTATGTGAGTGATGAAGAATAAAAACCCACTAATCAAATTAATTGTATATATATATATATATATATATATATATATATATATATATATATATATATATATATATATATATATATATATATATATATTATCTAAAAAATCATACAATCTAGATTTAGGGCAAATGTTAAAAAAACAAATCCCAAAAAATTTGAGCTCAACAGGTCCACTCTATCCTTACCCCCTAAGTACTTTTTTAGAAAAAAAATTCTCAAAAACCATCAAAAACAGCCGATTTTGCAGGTCCAGGGGGAAAGTTAAATGAAAAAATTTGAAATTTTTTTTTTTCTGGGATGTTAATTTTTATCTATATATTTTAGCAAAAATAAATGGTATTGTAGTTTTTTTAAAAAAACATTTTTTTTTTTGTATTTAGATTTGAAAAAATTACAATATTTTATAATAGTTTCATGTTATTAGATTAAGTTTCAAAAGCAAAGAAATTCAGTTGTGTTTATGTTCATTTTCACCACTTTTCTTCCTTTTGTCAAGTGAAGATAAGCTTTCTGCAAATTTACTTTTAGAAAGTTTGTTTGAACGTCTTCCAGGTGTTCCGAAAGCACAACGAACTTTTTCAATAATTAGCAATGTGTTCTGTTTATCTTCCTCATTATTGTATCGATGAATAAATTGCTGCATCATTCCAACAGATCTTTCTGAATGGTCATTTACTACATATAAAAAGTTTGGCATAATTCTGAAAGCTTTAAAAGGTAGATTGAGTAAACCAAAACTCAGGGGGAAGCGAAAGCCAATCTTTTATCCTTTGTTACTCTAATCCAATTCTATCAAACGTAAGATATGAAAATTCATTAATCAACAGAGCAAGTGAAGAAGTATGTTCACTAATTTTGTTTTCCATTTCTGTTTTATCTTTTATATCTATTTTTGATTTGTTTTTAGTATTGTACCATGCTGTAATTGGCATTTTAAAAGTAAGAATTGCTTTTGCAAGATTTGCTTTCTCCTCAAATGAAATATTATCATCCAACAGAGCAAGAGGAATCATTGTTGAATCTAAATACCAACTATGATTGTAAAGAAAGTTTATAATTGCATCGACAGCATCTGGTTTGGCACAAAGTTTTCGGTACTGTTGCATTTGGTGTATTACTTTTATATCAAGAAAGGGAGCTCTAATAGCGTCATCAGCCTGTAAATACCATTTGGCATAAAAGCAAACTATAAATTCACTTATTAGCCTGATTTCTGTCTTGAGTTTATTATTCTGGTTTACAAACTCAAGATGGCTGGAAAGAAGCTGTAGCTCTAGGTAGTAAAGTGCTTTGGATAAGAACCTAGCATAATGAACTGCTCCAGGTTTTCTTAGTGTTACTAAAGATGAAGAAAGGTAAATTACGACGAGTTCTGCAACCTCCTTTCTATCATCTCTAATAAAATCTTTATTTTCTTTTCCATTTGTAATGTTTTCTTGACAAAAGTTCAAAGACTCTTGCGCAGCTTTCTCAAGAATAGTTCCCTTTACTACTTTCTATTCAAACTTTTTCAGTTCTGTTTGATTGTAATTAAAATCAGGACTTTCAAAATTTGTTTTTATTTTTTTTAAAATGGGATTATCTGGTCCTGTGGAATGTTCATCTGAAACTGAATTACAAAAATGAACCATTCTTAATTCACATACATGATGTCTGCATGCAATAAGTAAAAGATATTTGTCTATATTGCTGGATATTCTAATTAAAGAACCTTTTTTAACCTAGTGTTCCTTGCAGTAGTATCAAAACATATTCCTCCTACTTTGGATTCAAGGTTGTACTCCTTAAGAAGGTCCATTACACCATTACACTGATCTTCACCAGAGGATGATGGTAAAGGAAGTACTCCAAGCAAGTGTGTCTCACCTTCAATATTTACGAGTACAGCCAGTCTATCAGTTTTAATTCTTTTTCGTTTGTTTAGTTCAATTAATGTTTTGCCATCAAAATGCACTATGCATGGGTATGGGGATTCGTTCATTGCTTCTTCTCAACATCTTCTTTTGATATCATGCATATATTATGATTTGCATGTTTTATTTTTCTAGCTGCTGTAGACTTGCTACATTTGAAATCTGTCAGATCTGCTACTGATTGAGTTAGAATTGCACCTGTAACTTTATGTAAAACACTTGGAGAAATATCACTGATTGTAGCCATAAAAACTACATTACCAGCAAAAACATCTATGGGAATTTCAGCAGTGACTTTTGGTTGTGAAGGTTTTCTTTTAAACCACTCTCCAGGACCAAAATCAGTATCACTCAAGGAGTCCTCACTAGTATCTTCATTAATCTCAACATTAATTGTACCCTCTAATTCTTTATATTGTTGTTTCACTTGCTGCTTTCTCTTTCTGCTACTCTCCATGGCTTAAAAATGTAACAAAAAATTTACTACTTATTAAATTAATTTAATTACACGAGAGATTGAAATAGTGAGTAAACATTGTTTTATTTGATTAGCTATTTTTATTTTAAACCGTCTTAAGTGGCATTTAAATTGTAAGTAAGTTGGCTAGAAAGTCTGGCAATTTTTTTTTTTGGTTAAAAAGAAATACATACTATTTTTCTGTACTTCTTATCTTCTGATCCAAGCATAAGTATTCTTTCCCCTTCTTGGTCCTCCAGAAACTCTAAATCCTCAAGCTTGTCTGAATCAGATCTTTTTTTGTCATTTTTTATTGTATTCCTAAGATCAGGAATGCCAGCCCAGAATAATTTGTTCAGGTAAACTTTAAAATTTTGTTGCTTTGCTAAATCTGCAGCGGATCCCCTTTTTTCATGCTTCTTAAGTTTTGAATATTCATAGTCCAGATTTGAAAGATTTTTTACTAGACTTTGATCGTTTGGTATAAAAAATCCAGCTTTAATCCATGGCTCTTTTACCTCATCCAAAATACAATCATATTTACTTTTCATTGGATATCTTTCAAAGTTTTTCTGAGGAGAACAAGCAAAAATAGTGGCTTTTTTTGATGTTCTTGGGAAAAATGATTGATTGTAAGCTAAGTGCTGCAGTATTTCCATCCCTGTTGGAAGCTGACAGCCTTGTTTACAAAAAATAAGAAATAAAAAGTTTAACTAAATATTTTACCTTAAGGGTTTCATTCTAAAACTAATTATTACCTTTAATGGCTGGCTTTGCTTCTTCAATAATGAATAGTTTTTTTTTAGACCTTAGTGTTCTTTTACTTCTTTATACATATTTATTTTCTGACCACATTCTTCTTCTTTATACATATTTATTTTCTGACCACACTCTTCTTCTTTATACATATTTATTTTCTGACCACACTCTTCTTCTTTATACATATTTCGATTAATCTATTTAATTTTTACTGACCTAAAAAATTAAACTTAAAATAATTATTGTAAAATAATTTACTACTACAACAAATGGAACAGTTCAATTTTTCTTTGAGCTACTTAAGCTGGGTCTCTTTAAATCTCCACCTTATAGAAATTACTAAATTTTATTGTAGATCTACATAACTAACTAAAAAAGTAAAAAGTATATATTTTGGATATATAGTTATAATCCTTTGTCAGTAACATAAATATGGTAAGTACATTATCAAATATTGTAGTTTTTTCAAATCTAAATACAAAAAAAATTTTTTTTTTTTGAAAAAAACTACAGTACCATGTGTTTTTGCTAAAATACAGGGTGACCGGAAAGTTCTGTCATTAATCAATGTGCATACTTTCTGGTCTCCCATATTTCATTATTTACAAGTGTTTATCATTAAATTTTTTATCAGTTTTGTATCTGTTTAGTACAATTGTAACTGTACAATGATGCTTATCAATTGTAACTGAATTTGTCAATAGTAAATGGGTTTGTTCTTTCTATTGTAGTCATTATAAATGTTCATTGTTTGTTGATTCAACGACATTATGAGAAAGGACTTACGGGTGTTGAAATATTCAAATTAGTAAAGGTGCATGGAATTACTGAGAAATGTGTTTATCGAACTATCCAACGTTTTCGTGAAACTGGTAGTGTTGAAGACCGTGAAAGGTCGGGTCGTCCACGAACAGTTTGAACCTCAGATCGTATTAAACGAATACGCAAAAAAATTTGGAGGAACCCTGCAAATCAAATGCTGGCCAGGTTGCAAAGATGCAAAACGTTGTTACGTCAGTATGGTCATTGTGCGGTACAGGACGTTATCTTTTCTGATGAAAAGTTATTCGTGATGGAACAAAGTTTTAATGCTAAAAACAGTGTCGTGTGGTCGACATCATTAAAGGACATACCTCAGTCTTCAGGAACAGTTCAGCGGTATCAGAATCAAAGTTCGGTGATGGTATGGGCAGCAGTGTGAAGCAAAGGAAAATTGCCATTGGTCTTTATCGAACGTGGCACCAAAATTAGTATCTTATCAAGAGAGTGTCCTGAAGGCAATTTTGCAACCAGAAGCCAATTTGTTATATCCCAATGGAGACTGGTATTTTTAACAGGATTCAGCACCAGCTCATACAGCTAAAACAACGCAAGAATGGCTTCAACAGAATTGCCCTAAGTTTATTGCTAAGGAGTGGCCTCCGTCCTCTCCCAACCTGAATCCACTTGATTTTTGCGTGTGGGGTATTTTAGAGTCCAAGGTCAATGCTAAACAACATCCCAACTTGGCCTCCATGAAGCGAATGGGAAAAATTTCCTATGGAAACCATTCGTGCCGCCATACAATCATGGCGTCATCGGTTATCATTGACAGTGGACCGAAAAGGAGAGCGGTTTGAATAATTCTTGGTATACTTACATATGTTACTTGATCTGTTACTGTAATTTCAGTAGTTAATGTATATTACATTAAAAACCAATTGATTGTGAAGTACTGACAGAACATTCCGGTCACCCTGTATATAGGTAAAAATAAACATCCCAGAAAAATAAAACTTCAAATTTTTTTCATTTAGCTTTCCCCCTGGACCTGCAAAATCGGCTGTTTTTGATGGCTTTTGAGAATTTTTTTTCTAAAAAAGTGCTTAGGGGTAAGGATAGAGTGGACCTGTTGAGCTCAAATTTTTTGGAAATTGTTTTTCAACATTTGCTCCAAATCTAGAGTGTATGGTATTTTAGATTTAAACATTTCTTCTAACTGACTACCCCTAATATATATATATATATATATATATATATATATATATATATATATATATATATATATATATATATATATATATATATATATATATATATACAAATTAATTTTTTTTTGTCAAGCTTATATAGGGTGGGTTGTTTGTTATCTTTAAGGTGATTTGTAGAATTTCCTCGTTTTATTCACATAAGTCAGCGAAGTGAAAACTTTCTGCGGATCTTAAAAATCTGTTATTTTTATTGAACATTATTATTGAGCAAGCACTTTTTTTAATGGTAATATTGATATAGTATGATTTTTACTTCATTATATATAGTAAGCCTGATATATCTAGAAGTAATTTGTTTCTAATTTTATATTTAGACATAAATTTGAAGTTAGTAAATAAATTAAACTATTTATTTACTGATAAGTTAAAAATAGTCTGAATCCGTCTGAAAATCGACTGAAATTATTTCCATTAAAAAAGAAACAAATTGTAAAATATCACAATTTAAAAAAAAATGGTATTAATTTAATGCTTGAAAGTTTTGATATAAAACATTTCTGAATTAAAAAAAGAGAAACTTTAAAAAAAAAACAAGTAATTAAAAAATTGCTTTACAAAAAAAATAACAAAATAAAAACAACTACCACAATAAAAGCAGTATGAAAAATCTTTTAAGTTTCGAAGAAGTTGCAACGTAATATTTTATAACCAGTGTTTTGAAAGAGGAGAACCAAGAACTTCATGAGTTGGTTTCTTTGTTAGATGATGAGGAAATAATAACTTTTGAAGATGGTAGATATTGTGATGACATTCGGCAAAACATTATGAAATTGCTTTCAATGAATGTAGGCATGAATAGTGTCAACAATGTCATTAAAGTTGTCATATAAGCATCAAAACTTTCAAATTGCAACAAAAAGTAAGAAAACATAATCTTTTGGTTTGGCAGAAGTGGTTGGTGGTGATGCAGCTACTATCTTGCAGAACTATACTAACATAGTAGATGATATTTGTAACGTTGTAAGCAACTCTGCCATGGAAAACAAACTAAATTTTGCTTAGTTAATAACATCAATTAAATCGACAATGTCTGACCTTGGTCGAGTTAATCCTCTATTAAACTCGCAATTAAAAGCATTAAGAGAAAAACTTTTACCAATTGCAATCAATAATTGGGATTTACTTGAGATAAATTTTTTTAATATTTTGTATTGCTACCCTATGTTATCACAAGGATGCTATAATAATGTAATGCGTGGCCAAATCAAATAACTTATTAAAGCTATAAAAGTATTGACTATAAAGATATCACAAATCTTGTAATTATTGCTGAAGTTCATGCGTTAGGAATCACTGACAAACTATTATAACGATATACTTTAAGAAAATATTTCATAAAAAGTCCATGCATTGAAAGTATTAAAACACGTATATCTTTGGAACTAATTAAGCTACAGAGGTGGTTGAAACCATTTTCAAAATGAAATATCTTAGGGAATCCAATGCATTTAAAATAAAAAAATTTAAAATTGCCATAAAAATTGTCTAAGTTCCCTACTAAAGAACAAAAAAAATATTTTGAACAAAACTGCTTTTTGAGCATGATTTAATGTCTAATAAACAAAAAAGTTCATTAAAATTGAAAACAAAAATTTTAAATATTTAAAAGCTATATAGAATTTTAATTATTTTCAAAATAATCTTGTGATAATAAAACCATTAACCGGATCACTGCTCTTTTTTAGAGGTTTTCAGTTTGAATCTTTTTTACTTGAGATTTTTTTAACCAATCTTTCTAGCAGGCTCACATGAAATAAAGACCGTTGAAAACAAAATAAAAAACCGCATACTTTTTTATGTTTTTTCTAAAAATTAAAAACCAAGGAACCAGAATTATACCTTGGTCAACAAAAGTGATCATACTAGGCATAGTTCGAAAAGTAGAGGAGAATCATCAGGATTTTAAAACACTTTTCTAACTCAATCATTTGAAGTTTACCCCCGTCTCTGACTTTAAACTCATCAACATCTTTGGATAATCTGTAAGTGCATTATTTCCTTACCTTAACTTAATATGAAATGTAAATTTTAAAAAAGCATTACCCAGTGGCGTATCTAGGGTAGGGCAGGAAGGCCACGTGTCATGGGCGCCAACCTGAAAGGGGCGCAAAAGAGGCTTGGTTGCGATACAATAAGCGAGAATTATACTGAATAAATTAAGATTTAAAAAAAACTTTAAAGTAGTTTAAAGGTTTTAAATTAACTTTAAAACTTTATTAGTTTATGTTGTAAGGTGGCATTTTTCCGCAGTCTCAACTGTGCAACTTGCCCAAGTGTGTGCAACTTATGCGTAAGTGAGTGCAACTTATGCGCAAGTAAGTGCAACTTATGCACTTTTAATGAAACTAACAAAGAAAAGTAAGACAGACTTTTATATTTTATTTTCAAGTGGCTCACTTAAAAAATCAAAAAAAAATTTTTTTTTTTTAAATTATGTTTTTTTGAACATTGAAGTACGAAGTTCATAATATATTTTTAATATGTGCTTTAAAAGTAACAAAAAATACATTTATTGTTGTCAACGCACTTTCCTACTCCTTAGCAACACCATAGCAACCGTGTAAACAACTTATTTATTCATTTAACTTCTTGAAAATTTCCACTTGAAGTTTTGAAATATTTCTCAGTGTTAGATCTGTTATGCTTTTCTACTGTTCTGCAAAATATTTTATTTCTCAAAAATGTGCTAAAAAAAGCGGTTACGAATATGTCAAGGAAATCGACTGTTATTAATAAAAATTGAAGAAAAAATATTAAGATCGATAAAAAAAGGTTATTTAGAGATTGGAAAGGAGAGATGTTGTGAACTCTTACGCTAGTGGCAGTTTTTAGTAACTTTTTATTTAAAAAAATCTTCGTTTTTATGTTTTTTTAAATGTGTTTTTTAAGACTTTGTTATTTTAATATGCTTTTCTCATGAAAACGTTAATATTTTCAGTTTGGATAAAGCTTTTATCTTCAAATTTTCACAGAATATTTATTAACATATTTATGAAGACTGGAGCTAGAATTATAGTATTTCAAGTATATAATAGTTAGTTTGAATGTAGTTTGTCAGACTGAAACAGGCAATAAATCAATTTCTGCACGTTTTGTGCTGCCATTTTAGTTATTTCAAAAATTTTAGTTTCAGCCCTGGAGCAACTATTTAGCTACCATTTGGCAAAATAAGGTATATTTAGTCCATATTTTAGTCAAGATATCATTGTTTTAGCTAAGGTAAGATTTTAGACAAATTATGCTGACTCAGCATCAAAAATTGCAAGTTTCATTTTTCTTTTAAAAAGTTAAAGTTTTAAAATAATTTCCTTATATAAAATACAAAAAACAAGTTTTTAACATTTATAAATAAAAAGTTGAATTTAAAGGGGTGAGCCACCTTAAATAAATCAAAACTGAAATATTCACTGGCGCCTGGTATTGCCATGGGCGCCTTCTGAATCACTGGATTCGTCTTCTACAAATATATTCTAAAATATTTTGTTGAGATATTTTAAGGTAATTAAAAAATATATTGCTTTTGTCAATTATATATAGTAAATTCTTAAAAATTTTAAAAACAATTAGCTGAGAACCATGAATCGTTCTTTTGAGAAAAAGAAGGAAAGCGGGGCTGTTGGTCGAAAACGACGTTCATTAGAGGCAAAAGAAAAAGAAAAAAGCAGCAAAGTTTTTAAGACGTTTTTTCAAAAATCGAGCACGAGCACGGCTTCTTTAGATAATTCAGAAAATTCTGCAAGCGCAAGGCCTCAAGAATTAGAAGATACTGGGTCAAGTTCAAGCAAGAAAGAATTAGTTGCGGCATCTATTGATGGCGATGCAGAGAATTTTAGTTATAATTCCAAAACCCTTGCTACTTCTGAAGAAACAGAAATTGGGCCTGAGTTTGACAAAGAAATGAAGGTTGATGAAGTTGAAGATAAAGACTTAATATCCGAAAACGTCCAAATTAGTAAATGTCCCATACCTAAAATTATTGTAGAAAACGATATCGGATTTCTTATGTTTAGTGAAGAAACAGGAAAAGCAATCATAACTGATCCATTGAGAATTGAAATTATTAAATATGGTTTTAAACATTTCCAAAACGTCAAAGATCCTTTTCTACCGACTAACAATCCTTCTATGAACAAAAATTGGTTTTTAAAAAAATTAGGAAATGATCACGGTGAGCAAGTGATGCGTTCATGGTTGGTTTACTCACCTTCTAAAAAATTTGTCTTTTGTTTTTGTTGTCTTTTTTTTTTAAATGCGAAAACCAATCTAGTTTGGAACAAGAAAGCGGATTTAATCATTGGAAAGCACCTGAGAGAATGAATGTACATGAAAATTCAAAAAACCACAGACAATGCTTTACCCAATTGAAAGAACTGGAAATAAATTTATTTTACAATAGAGGAATAATTGATGCAGAACTTCAACAACAAATTCGAGGAGAATATTAAAAATGGTGTGATATTTTGAAAAGGCTGTTGCACTGCATCAAATACCTTGCAATGCAAAATTTAGCTTTGCGAGGTCACCAAGGATCACTTCAATCAAATGCTAACTCAGGAAATTTACTTGGTTTACTGAAACTGGTTTCCAATTTTGATCCTGTTATTAAAATCATTTAAAATTTACGGAGAGCCATCCTGGATCTACTTCACCCAACATTCAGAACGAGTTCATTCACATCATAGCATCCACTGTTCGCGCTAACTTGCTTGAAAAGATACATAAAGCAAAGTATTATGGGCTAATGTTTGACTCAACTCCAGATTTAGCCCATCGCGAACAAATGTCTGAAGTAGTTAGGTATGTCGAGATCAATTTCGAGAAAAAAACAGTAGGGGAGAGCGGGGCTAGTTGGCTCGGTTTTTACTCTATGAGCTCTGTAGCCCTAACAGTACATTTTTTTAAAAATATTAAAGTGTAGTTTTAAAGAGTATGGATTAGGGTATCTTATAAAATTTGCATTCATTTACAAAAAAAAATTCTTGGGGCCTTTCCGGGCCTTCAAATAAAAAAAAAAATTTGCGCCAACTTACCCCACCACGGGGTATGTTGGCGCAAACTATAAAAATGATTATTAATGCATAATTAAGTGCAAAATTAATAGAAATTTTTTTACAATTAATTTTTGCAACAAATTTACCCCAAAATTTAATATTACTTTTAGCTGGTACCAAATATTAGTCCGTATAAATACCAAACAGTAGCCCACTTTTTATCTGTGAAAAAAAACTAAAAAAATTTTTTTTTTAATTTTTTTGTAAGAATAAATTTTTTCAATATTGTTAAAAATTAAAAAAAAAAAAATGATTTTATAAAAATATATATTTTTTTCCATTGTACATGCTATGAGCCAACTTACCCCGTGAAAAATTTGTCAACTTACCCCGAAAGGTTTTTTTTTAATAAACAGTATATAGATCCTGAAAAACGGCAGCTTTGAAAAAAAAGTCTGACTGGATATAGTAAACCAATTGTGACTGGAACTTTTACAAAAAATTTTTTTTCATACGACTAACTATTTTCTTTGTAAAGTAAAAAGGAAGCGATGTTCTAAAAGTTACGTTATTGTTTAAAAAACGCATTAATCTCAATATCTCCCATGCGCATGCGCGAATCCTGACAATACTATAATTAATCATGAAATGGTCAATAAGGAAGTTTCTGAGTAATTTTTGTCACTTTCTGATGAAAGGCTCTAAAGATAAACGCAATTCGTCAACTTACCCCTGCGGCCAACTAGCCCCGGTCTCCCCTATATATAAAAGAACTTTTCCTTGGCTTTATCCAACTCAGCGATAAGGATGCAGCTAGCTTAGCCCAAAAAATATTGGAGCAATTAGAAAAAAACGATATGAATGTAGAAAATTGCAGGTCACAATGCTATGACAATGCTGCTGTTATGGCTGGCCACAAGAGTGGGTGTGCATCAAAGAATAAAGGAAAAAAACAACCTTGCCATATTTGTCAATTGTGACAATCATAGTCCTAATTTGGTAGGCGTACATGCGGCTAAAGAAGAAGTAATGATGGTTACTTTTTATGGAACCATTGATGCGCTTTACGTTTTTTTCTCAAGATCAACTCGACGATGACAAAAACTTAAAGATGCTGTGCCTATTACTTTGAAGTCCGATTCCGATACCAGATGGAGCGCCAAAACAGAATCAGTAAAACCTGTACATACCTACATTGATGAAATAGTGGAAGTTCTTCAGAACTTAATGGTAGACGAAAGCGCGTCAAATGAAACGAAAAGCGATGCAGCTTCTAGAATTTTAACGTATGACTTTCTCACATTGCTTGGGTTTTGGAACAAGATTCTTGGCCGAATTGACCGTGTTCAAAAGAGGTTGCAGGACCCTAAAAAAATTTGGATTTCTTCTTGATGTGGAAGAGTTATGCTTCAATACAGAAATCAATCACTTAAAAGATCAATGTAAAAAATTTGTCGAAGTCTACAGTTCTGATGTGGATGGACGAGAACTGTACGAAGAAATTTTGGACTTTAGAATGCAACTGCTTATGTTTATAGTTGAATATGGAGACGAAAATGTTTTCCCTAATATGCGTATAGCATTGCAAATATTGCTAACAATAGCTGTGTCTGTTGCTAGTTGTGAAAGATCATTCAGTAAACTTAAACTGATTAACTCTTACTTGAGAGCTTCGATGAGCCAAAACCGTCTCTGTGTGATCTCGCTTTACTAAGCATAGAGCGAGAAATTACAGAAGAAATTGATTTTGACAATGTTATTAAGAAATTTGCAGCAATTAAAGCTAGAAAAATAAATTTATAATATATGTTACATAAACAAATTGTTTATTTATAATGAATAATAAAGTTTTATTAAAAGTTTGTCACCATTTATTAAAGAATTCGGTGTTTGCCCCAGGCGCTATTAACCCTAGGTACGCCACTGGTATTACCTATAGGTTTATTTCTAAAATATAGGGTATCGGTGGAAATAACTTGTGTTGCTATTGTGATGGGTTGATGATTGAGAAAGACGTTCAAAGGACATTTGGATCATTAGATTGACGGAAAATGCCAATTTTATGTTTGGAAAATTAGGGGTACACTAATGCATCGGCCTCTGCATCGGTCATGGTAACCATTGGTCGGTGCTGATAGTTTATAGTTTATAAAGCCAATATAACCTAATACCAACAATAAATAAGTCAACGAGAATAACAAAGACTAAATCGTCATTACTTGGTAATATAGTTACTAACAATTTTCAAAACTGTCGTTTAGGAATGGGCATAATCAAAACTGATTTAACAGATCACTTTCCAATATTCCTTATTACTGATAACATTACTCAAAATAATCCCCCCTCGAACTCTACAAGTTTACCACGACAGATGAATGAAAACTCTTTATTGTATTTTCGAACTCTTCAGAAAATATCGATTTCAATCTTATTTTAGAATCCCATGAAGTCAATAATGCATATGAATTCTTTTTAGCGCAATTCTGTAAACAGTATGACATATCATTTCCTGTAAAAAATATAATTATAAAATCCAAGTCTCTCTTAAACCCCTGGATGACCAAGGGACTAATAAAATCGTCTAAAAAAAAACAAAAACTTTATGTTAAATATTTAAGGCTTAAAACATATAAAAATGAAATAAATTACAAAAACTATAAAAACTTATTTGAAAAAACAAAAAAATACTCAACAAATAAATTTATTATGCAAAGTTGCTGGAAAAAACCAACGGCGACACTAAAAAAACGTAGAATATAATTAAACAAATAATTGGTAAAACTAAATGTGTAAAAAATAATCTCCCCCAAAAGCTTTTAATTGACGGGGAAATGATTTATGATAAAAAAAAAAAAAAAATAGCTGAAAAACTAAGCTCATTTTTTTTTGAAGTAGGGCCGCACTTGGCTAGTAAAATTCCGCCAAGTACCATAGAGTTTGAATCTTATATTAAACTGTGTAATACTATTATGGAAGAATCTAATTTAAATCATAGCGAGATAAGGAATTCTTTTAAGATGGTAGACCTATGAAAAATAGAGATTTTTGATCAAAAATTGAAAAAATATTTTATTTATTGTTTTTATATAAAAATTTATCCTCTATCTGCTGATATATGACTTGTTTAGGTTTGATCAAACTAAAAGGGTTTAAATTAACATATTTTATTAGCTAGTTTATTTATTTGCCGTAGCAACGCCATAGCAACGAAAAGTTGAAACCTTTTTTTACCCAAATTAGATGGCCAAAATGACAAATCTTGTAAAGCTTTTTTTTCCAATATAATATTGATCTGCGGTGTTTTTGGTCATGCTTTTAAGTCACATTTTCTTATAATTGTCATACTAAACTGTTTAATATTGGATGTGGTATAAAATCATTATTTAT
The DNA here is from genome assembly GCF_038396675.1 of Hydra vulgaris. Taxonomy (NCBI): domain Eukaryota; kingdom Metazoa; phylum Cnidaria; class Hydrozoa; order Anthoathecata; family Hydridae; genus Hydra; species Hydra vulgaris. Next base: position 18,813,836 of record NC_088929.1, read on the forward strand.
GAATCTTTCAACTCTTGATTTAAATCAAACAAGTTGTAGTTGTGTATAATTGGAATGTCTTCTGGAAAAAGCAACAAGCAAAATTTTTTACGGAAAGCAGATCACACATGTCACATTAACCATATAAAGTCATCTGGTGCAATGGAAGCAGATGGTGCATCGGAAATCTTTTCTCGATCAGTTGAAAAATATAATTTGATTTATCATGAATACCTAGGGGATGGTGATACTTCCTCTTTTAAAGAAGTAGAATAATTTAATCTATACAAAAATTATAATATTCAACCAATAAAATTAGAATGCATTGGGCATGTGCAGAAGCGACTTGGTACACGCTTGCGAAAAATCATTCAGAAGTATAAAGGAACAGAGAAACCCCTACACGGAAAAAGAAACTTGACTAATAGTGCAATTAACTCAATGCAGAATTATTATGGTATTGCAATTAGAAATAAAACTAACAACATTTGTGCAATGAAAAAAGCAGTAGGAGCAGTTTTGTGGCACAGCACAAATTTCAGTGATAATACCATTCGTCATTCTATGTGTCCTAGGGATAAATATTTCTGGTGCAAGTGGTAATTAGACAAGCTTAAAGTTACAAATACTCACACTAACAAAATTAACTTACCTATCTTTATTCATAATATAATAAAACCTATTTTTAAAGATTTATCTGATGACAATTTGCTTAGAAAATGTTTACATGGTTGAACCCAAAATTCAAATGAAGCATTTCATTCAATTTTATGGACTCGTTGACCTAAAAATATTATTGTAAGTAGAAGAACATTTGAACTTTGTATAAACTCTGCAATAGTTCATTATAATGATGAAGGAGATGGTGTAAAATCTGTTTTAAGTTACTTCGGATTGTTAGGATCAGTGACTATTCCAAAACTGGTTTAAAGGACCAAAAAAGAATTGTAAACAAGAGTCGTAAATCAACTTCAATATGCAAAAAGCAAAGAAAAAAACTTAGACCTCTTCATAAGGGATACTTAGATACTGAAAAAACAGATTCATATAGCTCTGGTAGCTTTTAAGGAGTGTTTATAGACATAAATTTTGGTTTTCAATTTTTGACTTGATTATTCTCATTTTGAGATTTTTAGTTTTTTTTTTAATTTTAAAACATGATATCTCCAGTTTAAATTCAGCAATTAAGCTGAAATTTTCAGGATATGTTCTTCATACATAAAGAATTCATTTGTCATAAGATTTTTAAAATTTCTTATTTTGGGGCGCTACAATTTGGTTTTATCTGTCAGAGTTTTTTTATAAAAATATATATTCATGTTTAAAAGTCAATATAATCTGAACTAGGGAGGCAAATTTAAAAACCCTATGACAAATGAATTTTATACATATGTAGAACTACCATACCAAATTTGGAATTTTGATTTATTGTCATTTTTGAGAAATTGTGTTTTGAAGTTTTCGTTTTTTTAAAATTTTTTAATAAAATTTCGAGGCAAGCGAGGCACTTTTTTATATATTTTTTTGATTTTATGTTTAGTTTCATAATTATTTTTAACAACTGCTTAGTTTTGTAGTTAATATAACTTTGATGCTTGAAAAAAGTTTTTCATAGGCCTCCACCTTAATAGTCTTAAAAGTAATAAAAGTCAGTTTTCGATATCATTGAACCGTCATTATTTCACACCTATTTCCGTCTTACCTTGCTTCTCAAAGTTATTGGAACGAATTATGTACAACAGACTTTATAACTATTTGATGTTAAACAGTTTGCTGTACAGTAAACAATTTGGGTTTAAAAAAGATAATTCAACTAACTATGCGGTAATCAAACTGATTAATCATGTATCAGATGCATTCAATAATGACTATTTTACCTTAGGAGTTTTTATTGATCTGTCAAAAGACTTTGACACTGTTAACCATAAGATACTTATAAAAAAACTGGAACTCTATAAAGTAAGAAATAAAAACTTATTTTGGTTTGAAGATTACCTGGCGAACAGGTCACAATGTATTATTTATTAAAAAATTGAAAAAGAAAAACACATTACATGTGGTGTGCCCCAAGGTTCAATCTTAGGACCGTTAATATTTTTATTGTATATAAATGATTTGTACTTAGCATCAAATATTTTAAATGTTATATTGTTTGCAGACGACTACAATCTTTTTTATTCCAACAAAAACATAAAAGTTCTTTTTAATATATTTAATGAAGAACTATTAAAAATAAACGAGTGGTTTATAAGTAATAGGCTTTCGTTAAATGTAGAAAAAACTAAATTTATTTTGTTCTTCAAACCTAGTAAACGTGATGATGTTCCTCTAATATTACCTAATCTTTTAATCAATAAAACATTTATTAAAAGGGAACCAATCATTAATTTTTTAGGAGTAATACTAGATGAAAATTTGTCATGGAAACCACATATAAATACATAGAAAATAAAATCTCAATAAATTTTTCCATATTATATAAAACTAAACAATATCTTAAAACTGCTTCCTTGAAAAAAATATACTTTTCATTTATTCATAGTTTTATCTCTTACTGTAATATTGTATGGGGTAGTACTAATTATAGTAAATTTAAAAAAATTTATAGTAAGCAAAAATACGCATGGAGGATTGTATTTGGTGCACACAGAACTTTTCATTGCGAACCTCTTTGAAGGAGGCTTAGTGCCCTAAGTATCTATAAACTTAATATACACCAAGTTCTACAATTCATGTTTAAAATAAAACATGGGCTTTCTCCTATTGTATTTCAGTCTTACTTTAGTGAAATCTCGCACAAGTATCCTCCTAATTTTTCAATTAACAACTTTATTGTACCAAAAACTAATTTAAAACTAAGTTCTAACCAAATCCAATACCGTGGACCGTTTCTATGGAAACACTTTTCAAAATTTATTACAAAAAAAAAAGAATATTCAAAACATCTCTTTGGAACAATTCAGGAAAGAATCTAAAAGTCTCTTATTACAAAATGACTTTGATTTGAAATATCTTTTTTAAAATAAATACAAAAATAATATAAATTATCTAAAAAAATAGTTATTGACACAACTTCTCTTTTGTTGCAGTTTTATTTTTATTTAACTTTTTTTTTTTTTTTGTTAAAAAACTTTTATACTTCTATATTGTTGTTAATCTTTGATATATTGAGTTTTATTCCAACACTAATATTTATGTTATATTAATATTTATATTGTAACTAACATGTGTAAAATTCTTATTATGTACTTAGCTACTTTTCTTTTTTGTATATAAACTGACGATTTTTTCAATGTAAATGGGGCTCGATGATAAGACAGTTTATGTCTTCTGCTTGCTCCAGTTCTCTAATTTATTAACACGATTTATTTCATTGTAAATTTTAATAAAAAAATCAGTGTTTTTAATTTTGTGTTTCTATATTGTATAAAAAAATATAATAATTGTATCGAACACCCAGATCAAGGGTGCCACAAGTCAAAAAGTGTCAAACTGAGAAAATCAGGGTTGAAGTTTTAAGTTTTTAATATTTTTTCTAACTAAGAGTGCCATTTGTATCTGTCATTTTGTAAACATTCGTTTCAGACTTGTGGTATTTTGTCACATGTACAACACATTACATACTATCAAATGACATTCATAACTCAGTATCCATAATTTTTGACTTGTGGCACCCTTGATCTGGGTGTGGGATATTTTTTTATACAATATAGAAACACAAAATTAAAAAAAAACTCATTTTTCAAAACAATCGGCATCAGCCGATGGTTACCAAGGTCGATGCCGATGAGCCTTTTTAATTTTTTAAGTGCACCCCTTTGGAAAATAACAGTTTGATAAAAGATGTCGTGCACAAATGCAAAATTATAAATGTTGATAATCCATGTCTGTTAGTTACGAAATAGATTGAGAAAGTTACACGAATTTTTATCAGAGATAATTTTGGGTTGTCTGGATACAATTCTTGACGCTGATTTCAAAACTGTAACCAGATTTTTTGTAGCATGTAAATTTTTTGTTAAAAATGAATTATATTACAGGTTTATGCGGAAATATAAGTTAAATTTAAAAAAATATAAATATGAAGTTATGTTAATTTAATAAATTATAGGTTGTTTTTTTTTAATTTCGTATTTTAATTTAATTTTTTCTTATTTATATTTTCTTAATTTGATTTTTTTGTTTTAATTTATATTTCCGCATTTTTTGAATTGATATTTCCGCATTTTTTAAATTGATATTTCCGCAAATTTAATTTATATTTTCGCATAAACTGATTTATATTTCGGCATAAACTTGTATTATACGGCTTTTTCTTTATTTGCAAATGTTATAGTTTGGGTAAAAGTACCATCATAATCTTTCATCCAGTTTTTGCATATATACCATTTTAACTGGATTTTCCTTTTTTTTTTTTTTTTATGCTTAACGTGAAGTTTTAAAATAATAAAAGCATATATGTAAACAAATAGATTTACCATTATTATATAGGCAAAGTACTACATTTTTCAACAATTTTTTGTATTTGTATTTTATAGGTTGACATGTTCTTTTTATTATTATTTCAAACTGTTATTGTATGTCTGGCAACACGTATATTTGCTACCTGGAATCTCTGAGAACAGCTTATGACATTTAGACTTCTTGCCTCGAGACTGCAGAAAAACAACTTTCTTGTCAAAAAAGTTCGTACCAGTCACTACCGAAAGGGGAATGTTAACTTCGTAACATATTTTACAGTAGATGGGCCTCTCTGTTATTGTCATGATTCGACTATTCACAGAATCTCAGACGAATGCGGCATCTGACTGGCGTCTCTTCATCGATTCGTCGCATAGAAGCCTGAAGCAGTAATTATGCATAATGTAATTGTCTAGCCATCTATTCTTATTGCCCATTATGTGCATCTAAAAGAGACTTATGAAATGGGGATATACTATTTACGGCAATCGCATAAAATAGTCATCAATGGCACATCTGCGAAGATCCTAAGGTTATAGGTGATGTTAACGGGTATATATGCAGGATTTACAAAATATTGTTATTTAATTTGACTGTAGGACAGTTGTTCAACAACAAAACACTATAGCAAACATGAATGGGCGCTTAGGTCTACATATATCCCAGGAACAAGCACTATCCAGTATGTACCTTTAGTTGATCCGCAAAAGATCTTTCTACCATCTCTCCGCATAAAACTTGGTTTAATAAGGAGTATTGTTAAAGCAATGGATAAAGTTAATTGACAAAAATTCCAGTACCTTTTTACAAAATTTTCAAAAGTTAGTGCAGCAAAATTGAAGGTGGGAACTTTTGTTGAGTCTCAAATCTAGGAGCATTTCTTGTACAAGGAATTTGAAAGAGAAAGCTCGCTTTCATGTAAACTATTTGTTTGCAGCTCATTGTGTTGTATTAATTTAGTGTATGGTGCATTTTATGGTGGGACAACAAATTTTCAATTCCCACCATGTCTCTGGTATTGCCATGCTCAACTCGTTTCTCCGCGCAATGAGCTTGTTCGTCAAGGTTCGTGTTTCAGAGTTAAAGAGTTTAGAGATGGTTGTAACCACAATAAAAAGAAGAAAAAATTTATATGTTATAGTTAACATATTTGTTATAAATAACAAAGGTTGTTGGGGCCAACCAAAAAATATTTTTTTATTCTAAATTTTTTTAAGATCTAGTGTTGTTTTATTATATAAAATTCATTTAAAGGTATTAGAAGGCAATTTTTAACAATTTTTGTCTGTCAGCCCACCTTAATGTATATGTTACTTTTCTCAAATAAATGGTTAGCATAAAATGTGATATATCTAAAACTCCATTTTCATAGTACACGAAAATGTAAATAATTTAAAAACTAAACGTGCTTAAAACAAAACTGTAATCAGATTTGGATTCCGCATCAAACATATTTAGAAAAGCTTATTTTTGTTTCCGATGAGAAAAAAAATTTAATTTTGCTGACCTGTGTTATCAAAATAAATTCCACCACCTGAATATCATATTTATGAACACCTTTAAAAAAAAGTAAAATTATTGTTCTCTTTACTGATACAAATAAGAAGGGAATTTTTTTGAAAAAAAAGCTTTTTTCGGGATTGGCTATACTGGTGGTGGTTTCAATTGACCAAACTGTAAAACCCTAAGTTTTAAAATCATTGGACAAAATGACACATTATTCTCCAATTAAATATCTTTGGAATGTATTAAAACCCTAAGGAAGTTTAAAGAAGGTACTTCATTGCTTTTTAAATTATTTTTAATTTAAAAGTTAATAACTGGTTCACTTTTGTTTGATTTAGCTGCTGAATTTTGGGATGAAACTTAAAATGCTCCACTTAAAAATATGTTTCCATTATTTACTCGCAAAGAAGATTTCACTTAGATGGAAGTTTCACATAAACAGGTTTCATCTCAAAGAGTATTTCGATAAGCAGAAGATCTCTTTTGGTGTCATATCAAAACAATCATCTGAAATAGTGGATAAAACTTAAACGACACTCTGGAAAGTTTTGTTTTTTCTTAGAAAAACGTTCGTTTTTTCACGGTGAAAAACCAAAAGCTATGGTTGTTCAATATGGTTCAACGAGATCTTACGAGGATTTTTCAAGAATATATTTATATTGAAGAAATACAATATCTTTTTTTGTAGCAAATAATTAATATTTAAAATACTTTTGTGGCATTTCATTCTTCTGATTTTGGTATAGGAGATTTAACTATGTTTTATGTGTCAGTGGAGATTGCAAATGTTATTGCTCTTATATTCGCTAAAAATGGCATTATTTTGCTAAAAATTACGGCGATTAGAGCACAGATACAGAAATATCCTTAAAAAATACCCTAAAAGTCCTTAAAGAAAATCTTTATCTTGAATCCAATTAAATTATAATTTAAGTTTAAGGTTTTATCAAAATATATTTGACTCTTGAAAGTTTTTTTTTTTTTTTAATTTTATTTTAGGTGCCCCTAGAAGTTCTAACGGAATTATCAGAGAGCACCACGGAAGAGCATTTGAAAGGAAGTTCACGCCTTCTTCTTTACCGATGTTATAAAACTTACCCAGAGGTGGCGTTAAACCACTGATCTCCAGCTTCTTAGGTTGGCACGCTGACCACTGCGCTACGGCTGCATAAAGTTTAGAACTCCCTCGTTTTTTAAAAGTTCAAAGTTTAAAATATATATATATATATACATATATATATATATATATATATATATATATATATATATATATATATATATATATATATATATATATATATATATATATATATATATATATATATATATATATATATATATATATATATATATATATATATATATATATATATATTTATAAAGATGCGGTTTTTAATTCTTTTTCAACGATTTCTATTCCATGTGAACCTGCTGGTTAAATAAATAACTAAAAACCTCTAAAAAATAGCAGTGGGATATTTTAAACCAGGATGAATCGGGTTTTTTCAAGTAAAGGATTATTCGATTATTCTAATTGATTACTTAAACATTTGCATTCATAAATGTCAATAATAGATTATTAAAACCTTGTCACAGTTAGATCTGCAAAATTTTGATCTTACAAATTAATCTTCAAAAAAAAGCACATCTACCAAAAGTAGAAATAATTTTTTGATTTCCTACTGAGTACAGTGGGCCAGGTGGGTGAACATAAGTAATAAAAATACACTATTGTATACCATTTTATAGCTTAAACATTCAGCTTTTATAAAATGTATATATTTTTGTATAATTATTGTGACGTATGTATAATTATTGTGACGTATGCTTCTAAGCTGTAGAATAAAAGGTTGTTTTTTTTAAAAAATTTTCTAATTTTTTTTTTTTAATTTGATAATACTTTTTGTGTTACTAATAAACATGGAATAGATGTTAATTTTAAAGCCTCTCTTTCATTGCATAATTTAATAAAATCAAGTATTATCTTTCAAATGAGCTACTACAGCACTATTTTGCACGTAAGTTATGTCAAATAAAATTTTAAATGACGGTGTACTTTAGGTACTTTTTTTAGTTAAAATTTTACTTATATAGTTGAATACTTTTGCGGTCCAAAGCGGTGTAGTAATTTGAGACTTGAAATACATTGTTCAATATGTATATTATCAATATAAATTTGGTTTATGATCTGCGGATGTCCGCCTGGTCTCTAATAATGATTTTTATAAGTTAAAGTTACTTTATAAGTATCCGATTTTATGTGGCGAAAACATTAATTGTATTTTATTCTAAATGAATATGTAATAATTGGGTCTGAGCAAGACTAGATTAGTGTTACAAATTTGTTTTAACATGTATACATCTTAAAATACCTACTTATTAAATTTTGTAAATGAAATTCATATTTTTATATAGTTAAACCAAGAAAAATATGATATTTGTTCATATATAATACATGAAAACTTGAACTTCGCTAATCCCAATACTTTGGATACAGTTGTAAATAGCATGAACTTAACTTAACAAATAATAATTTGTCTAGTTTCATAAAGCATCTTTTGATAAAAGTATATATGCAAAAACTCTGAAATTTGTTTTGAAGAGAATAACAAATATGGCTACAATATGAACCAATATCAATTCAATTTGAAATTGATAATAAGAAAATTCTACTAACTGCTTCCATTGATAAAAAAAACTCTGCTCTTATCCAACTGTAGTATCCGGCTAGCACACATACGTTGATAAAACGTCAGAACAATGTTGTTGTGTTGTGTTGGCCCAACATCGATCGCCAACGTTGTTATTTTTATCATTTTAGTTACAGTTGCGACGTCGCCAATAACCAAAAAATAACGTTGGCCCAACTTTATATTTTAAGTCGGCATTGTGTAATGTTTAACGTTGATTGAACATTGTATTTTACGTTGGCACAACTTGGTATTTTACGTTGGCGAAAAGTTAAGTTGATATAATGTTATATTTTACGTTTGCACAACGTTTTACATCATTTTTTTAGGAATTAAATTTATATGTTTTATATTTTAGTATGCATAATAAACACATTACATATTATATATTTAAACACATTTACAATTGTATTTATTGTAAATCATTGCTGAAGACGTTTGGTTATAATTATGATAAATTAATGACGCATCTGATTAAACAGTCATTATTCATTTTTGTTTTGCTTGTGGCTTAATATTTCGTTATGTAAGAAAAAATATATAAACAAAATATATTTCCATAATCAACTAAAATATTTGAATTAAAAATAATTTTAATAAGTTATACAAATATATATTTGTAGTCTGACTTTTCTCGAAGCAAACACAACGTCGATCCACTGTATATAATCCAAAGTTATTCCAATGTATATGAATCAACGTTGATCCAATGTAAATAATTCAAATTTAAACTAAACACATTGGATTAACGTTGGGTTATAAACATTGAATCAACGTTAATCCATATACCTTGGGTCAATGTAGAGTTATACACATTTGGTCAACGTTTATCCATATACATTGGATCAACGTTGATCCTTATACATTGGATCAACGTTGATCCTTATACGTTGGATCAACGTTAGGTTTAGATTGGAAAAACAACCAACTTTTGAAATATTTTTCTATACGTTGGACCAACGTAATTTTCTTAACTATTTTTAACTATGTTCTATTAAGGTTTTCATTAATTCAACTACGATAAAACTAACATTGGATCAACGTTGAATTTGCATCGGAGAATAAAGCCGACGTTGACGATGTATTTACATACGTTGGCCCAACATAAGTGTGCAAGCTGGGAGGCCCCAGGTGAATTTTGATGCTTTAAGTAGTAAAACAAAGAAAAGAAGATTGACACCATCAGTTGCATCATATTCATCTAAGGAACTATTGTATGCATCAGGTTGTAGTTTGCGCCAAGATGGTAAAGAAAAAGAAGCTAAAGCTGTTTTACAATTATCAGAATATATGAGTTTTGGTTCGAAAAATAATTTTAAATCAAAATTTTCATATTAATATATACACAAAAAGGTTTAAGTTTTAGGTTCCTTTTTATATGGATTATGTAGTAGTTTCATGAAATATAAAATAAAGCCCTGGAACTGTATAAAATTACTTAAAATTAGTAATTAGGAGTGTGCTAAATTTCTTAAATGCATAAAATAATTTTAAATCAGACACATTAATAGTTTATAACATTGATGTTTTAAGAAAAGTTCCTTAAGCTAGTAACTATGCAAAATGAACTTTTGCCAGGCATTTCAGATGTCACTATCAACCAAATAAAAAATCCATACCACTACATTTGTAGTATAAAAATACTCAATGTGGTAATTATGCGAATAATCAGATAAAGTTATTACTTTTTCCAGTTTATATTTGTTAAGGGTAATAAAATATGTAATTACTAAGCAGTTAAGGTATCCATAGCAACCCAAAATTAAAGTCACCATTGAGAGCGCAACCCTCAAATTAGTAAACAGTGCAAAAATAAATGGTTCTTAAACCTTTTTTATATGACAAATTATTATTTTTGTCTAATAAAAGTGAATTCTTGCCCACTGTGCAGTGTTCTAAAATCTACCAATTATATTCTTTTTTTACTTACAACCGATTTATAAAATTTTCGTTTTCGAACTAACTTTTTTTAACTATTTCAAACTATCGAACATATCGTTTTTATATCGAACATATCGTTCATAAGTTACGAAGCACTAAACTCAGTTAATAAACAAAACGAAAAAGATCTGCAGAGCATTTAATTAAATCAAAATTTTAAATAGCGTATAAAAGTTCAATGAAAATAGCCACGCGCAAAAAAAATAATTAGAATTGTAATTTAAATAGCACCAAACCAGTCTATACCACGAATGTTGAAATGAGATAATTGGACGCAAATTTTGAAAATATTTCACAAAAGCTGCTATACCAAACAAAGTAAAAGTAATTGCTATCTAGTGAGCTTATCGGGTGGACACGGAAAAATACTTTAAATTGAGATTTTTTTAAAACCATAAATCTTTTTTATTTCAATTTTTTTTTTTTTTTAAATGTGTTTACATCAATTAGGGTTTCAACTTGATTTTAAGGGGCTTGATAGCTGTTTAGTAAGAGATCAAATTTTATAGCGGATTGATACCATCATTTTGCCGATTTATCCTTTTGATTTTTTGTCACTCCACCTATCTTACAAATAACTCCTTTAACTATTGGCCAAAAACCTTTAATCTTGCGCTCTTCAGAATGATTTGGAGGATTCGCATCTTTAGTAACAATTTTTACATTATTATCTTTGCATCACTGTTGAACTTTTAAGAATAGTGAAAAGCAGCAATATCTGGCCAAAAGAGACATCAGAATTTGTGCTTTTTTATAAATAGAAAAAGTCTTTTTTGGAGGTATTCTTTTATGTAGAGATCCGCAGTAAAGGTCTTCTTAGTGGCAAAACAAGAGGTCTGCATACCACAGCTACACATTGCTTGGCACAAAAGGAGCATGAATGCAAATTTTTCTCGTCGAATATTTCAAATTGACCATCGACTAGTTTATCTTTATTCTCATAGTAAAATTGTTGATCAGAAAGATGTGAAAAATCCGCTTTGCAATATGTTTTGTCGTCTTCAATTATGCACATACTTTTATCTGCCATTATTTGAACCAACTTCTTTGGGCGTCGAATTCCTTTAATTTACCATTTAAGAAACAAACAAAAGAAACAAAAGAAACACGGCATAAATCAATTTTAAATATAAATTCTTTTTTTTACTTTTGTTGTATAGGCGCATTTTGGGTTTGGCGCTTAACTACCAAATTGGTTCCTTTATCTACCTTTTTTTTAGTATTTCTTTAGTATTGTGTAATTAATGACAATACCTAATTTAGTATTTAATCAAATATAGGTGATTTTTATTTCAAATAACAAATCTGTCTTTCAAACGTTTTTCTAAAATATTTTCCTTCATAGGCGCAGTGGAGCGTGAAAGCATTAATTGATGCAGTCTAAGACGCAGCGGAGTGTACATACATCAACAGATATAGCTATAGGCACAGTTTATACATCGGTTAAGGATTTTGATGTGTTTTAATCACTCCTAAATATATATATATATATATATATATATATATATATATATATATATATATATATATATATATATATATATATATATATATATATATATATATATATATATATATATATATATATATATATATATATATATATAAAAGTAAGATAATTTGTTAGTCTCAAACCAGTCAAATATTTTGATTAACTCGATATATATATTTATATATATATATATATATATATATATATATATATATATATATATAAAAGTAAGATGAAAAAAAACAACTTTTTTACGGTACTTAATGTTTCATGCCGTACTTTAAGTACCGTAAAAAAGTTGTTTTTTTTTCATCTTCCTTTTTTATTTATTTATTTATTGATCTATTTTGTGATTATTTCACTTTATATTGATCACTCTCAAATCGAAAAAGTTGATTATTATTACATAATCAAAACAATAATATATATATATATATATATATATATATATATATATATATATATATATATATATATATATATATATATATATATATAAATATATATATATTTCTTATAGAGTTTCAAGTAGAAACAAGTTTGACTTTCTTTAAATGAGCAAAAAAACCTGCTAGATGAAAAGCGTTGTTAATGGGGTTTGTCATTTAGAAGCTATTTGTCATCTAACCATTACTTGAGTACTAGGAGTAAAAACTTTTTAAAAACTATTGATAACCTGTAATCTTTTTCAAGACAGGAAGCGCAGTATTTTAACGTTTTTTATTGATCATCTGAGGGACATGATTTTTCAAATTTGTCATTTGTTTTAGTAAGTCAAAATTTGCCATTTGCCAATATTTTTAGAAATTTAAATCAAATATATATGATTTTTTTTATTCACGTTTTTCACAAAGAGAAGGTCTAGAAAACATCATCGAGTGTTCTTTTTTTATGTTGTCCAATCCTAACATTTAGAAGCTTTAACCAAATTTTATCTTTTTGATGAAGACAGAAAAAAAATTAGTTTTTGTTAGTTTAGCGACAGTTTATTTGTATTAAACCATATACTTATAGAGAATGACACGGTGACAGAAACCCTCCCTGCCCTGATGTCATCCCCCACCCCCACCCCCCTCCTTATAAATTTCTTCATCTCCACCCCATTCTCATCAAGTTTGTTACCATCTCCACCTTATCCCACTCTAGTTTTTTCCTATCCCTTTCAATAAATCAAGTTTTACCAACCAGTAAACCACATCCGAATAATAACTCATATATAAAAATCTTGAGTTTATTTCTATTTTTATTAATTCATAAATTAAAACTGTTCGTGGTTCAATCATATTGTGACGCGGTAACAATAGCAAGTGTTAAATACAATAGTTGAGACACAAGAAATATGACTCAATCATCAATATGAAGTTATTTCTGCATGGTTTGAACAAAGAATAGGTATACGGTATTACCGTAATTTTTTAAACATTCCCCTGGTAATTATCGCGGTGGTTGCGTTAATACCGCAGTTTCCGTTACCGTGTCGCTCTCTATTCACTTACTTTTAAGATTTCTTTATTGGCTGTTTTAAATATCATTTTTATACCACTATGGGAATAGGACAAAATAGTGTTGTTTGCAAATAAAATTGACTCATAAATATTAGAAACTTTGTTTAAATCATCGATACTGATTTTTGAAAAAGTGATCCTAATTTGGAAGTAAAAACTGCTCTCCAGCAGTTAAAAATTTAAAAAAAGTTAGGTTATACTTTATAGGCTATCGGTAATATTTGCACCTTTGTTTCCTTACTAATTTTTTAAAATCATACTATGGTCATCTGTTTCTAAGACCTTGCTAGTCTAGTACAATATTTTTTTAAACAAAATTATCATAAATAATTTTATTCGTTTTATTGGTAATCATATACTGTTCATTCTTCAGTTACTTTAAAGAAGGTAGAATGGAGATCTATAATTATAGACATTAGAATACGATTCCATCTTAAACTTGAAAAACTGATCTTACATATTCCATCCATTGTACAAGAAAAAATGAATTTTCTGGGCTCAATTCCAATTTCTATACACCAATTTTGTAGCTTGACTGAGGAGATACCACTAATGTGCGTAAGTAATGCTGGATCCGTGCAAAGCAGAATGAAGGGAAGTTTATACTCTTATTTTTTGTTGATTTTTATGTAATATACTTCGGTCAACTTTAGTGCTTTATGTAATAGACTTCGGTCAGCTTTAGGGAGACTTTAGGTCTTTTTTAGTGTTTTAGGGAAAATCTTTTTATTTGTTGAACAATTTATAAAATGAATCATACGTCTGCAAATTTTATTTTTGTTTGAAATAGCTATATTACTAAAAACGTCATCGAAGCCAGGTGATTTATTCCTTTTTAAAGGAAAGACAATTTCATACTCTTTTGGCGTAAGGTCGTTATTGCGTAGCACAATTAAAAATATATTTGAAATCAATTTAGCATGGTTATAATTTTTTAGAAAGACTTGAACCATCATTTGTAAACCATTTGTTTATTATTCTTTTTATTATTACTACTATTATTGTTATTATTGTTATTATTATTATTGTTATTGTTATTATTATTATTATTATTATTATTATTTGTTTTTATTCTTTTCTGATTTGTAATGTAAAATAACAGTCAATACTTTTAATATTTTATGAAGTTGTATAATCATTTATATTTTCTTTCCATTATATCGTGTTTTACCGCCACGACTTTTAAATTACAAATTTGTTTTTGTAAATTGTTTACTGTAATACTTTTTTATAATCTTTCTTAAAAATATTTCTTTTCATTATATGTAATACTGCTTTACAAATTTTTGTTTATTTTTTAAACTATTTATGAGCGCAATATTCATCGATTATATTCAAAGATGTTTTTATCTTAGTTGTTATTAAATTTATTTGAAAACAAAAAGTTGAAGAAATCCAAAACGTTGTTAAAAATATTGAAAGCTATTTTTATATTATTACCCTTAAAAACTTAATTGTCACGTCTTAAATGGTGTTATGGATTTAAAAAAAAAAAAATATGTTTTAACTAAAACTAGAGATTATTAGCCATTAACGTTATTGATAAAGAGAGATGGTCGTAAAAAAACTGTCAAATTTTACGTCTTTACTGGGGTTTTATATCGACAAATGAAAATATTTTTTTGAATTGGCATTATAATTTTTTCTTTTATTTGATACGAAATAATGCTACATCATTATTACTAATAATCAAAACAAGTTTTTAACTATGGCAGGATTGACTAAATGCATTTTCAAAATTTTTACAATAATTGGAAACAAGCTTATTTGTAATTTAGCAAGGGATATAATTTGCTGTGTTGATTCGCTGAACATTGCATGCAATATGTCAACTTCTTCAGAAAGTATTAAGTGTTTTTTATTATAACTGTTTTGCAAATAACCTAAGTTATTTCTCAAATTGATCTCTCCATATTTTTATATAAATTAACATCCATCGGCAACATAAAAGAAAACTACTCATGAACACAACAAAAAACAAAAAATTAAAAGAAAACAATTAAAACTACATCCATCGGCAACATAAAAGAAAACTACACATGAACACTACAGAAATCAAAAAATAAAAAAAATAAAAAATTAAATGAACACAACATAAAAGAAAACTACACGTGAATATAACATAAAAGAAAACTACACATGAACACAACTGAAAACAAAAAATCAAAAAATAAAACAATTAAACGAACGCAACACAAAAAGAAAACTACACATGAACACAACATAAAAGAAAGCTACACATCAACACAACGTAAAAGAAAATTACGCATAAACACAGCAAAACAACACGTTGTATCATTACAACAGAAAATAAATCAAAAAAAAGGAAAATAGAACCACACCACTTTACACCCTTCGAAGCAACCATTCAAATCAAACAACTTATGATGAACATACAGAAGAAGAAACAGACAGTGAAAGAAAATTGAACCCGTCATTTCGAAAAGGACACAATTCCAAAACTTTTAACATTGCTTTTATAAATTTAAATTGAACATTTCTGTATGATTTATGTTTTTGTTTTTTTATAAAAAATAAAACTCACAAAAGTTATGTTTTTTATTTATCTACTGCTATGTTTAGTTTCTTTAGTATCATAGACATTTTTTTGTTGATTTTGAAAAATTTTAATAAATTGGCTTGTGTCCTTTTCGAAATGACAGGTTCAATTAGATAAGCGTTTTTACTAATTTATTATTGCTCTGTTCTTTAAGAACATCGTGCACTCTTTTTAGAATAAACTAACATAATTTAGAAGTTAATTTAGTACAAGTTGTAAATAAAAACACAAGTTAATTAAAAAAAAGGTGAAAACAAGCAGCAAACCATAAGGTCTTGTCATCGCCTAAAATAATCTCAGAATTATGAAGCTTTTTTTTCTCATATGTATTTAAATACTTGAGTTCTTTATATATTTTAACTTAATACAAGAAATTTATATTTTAATGATCAATTTAATGGTACCTAATTTAATTTGTATATCTTATGGTTATGTGTTTGCTTTTTTGAGAGATTTTTGCATTAAAGACTTTTCTAAGATTCTTTTAAACGTACTTGATAACAAGACCTTATAGCCTGCTGCTAGTTTCCGCATCCTTTTTTTAAAATTAACTTGTATGTTTGTTTTTATTTTTTACCTAATATTTCTAAGGTCTTATATAACAGTTTACTTAAATATATAAGAAAAGAATAAAAAAAATATGATTTGGCTAACTAAATTGAGGTTTTTGAGACAAAAATAACAAGAATCTAAAATTGTATTTTTTTGTGAACAAAGTTTGAAATAAAATAAGTGCAACATACGCATGTAGCAAACTATTTAAACATTAGAATAAGGGTTAATTAACAAATATATGAAGTCTAACCACATTTTATGATATTAAAATACAGACTCGACTTTGTAAAAACAGAAACGGTAAACGGAACAAAAACGTTTCGTACATAATGATGTATAAAACGATTTTTACGAAAAAATAAAATGTCTATAAAAAAGATTTTTATAAGTTTTTTAATTTCTTCACCTTGTTAAAGGTCTAACTTTGTGGTGAAAAAAATATATAATAAAAGATAGATAATAAAAAATATATAATTTTTAAAAACTTTTTACAATATAAACTGATCAAAAATATTGTAAACTTAAATTACAATTCTTTTTTTTAAAGATATTGCAAACTTAAATTATGATTAGTTTTCTTCCTTATGTTTGTTACTCTTTTATTTACAACCTGAAAAAAATTAAATTACCAAAATAATTAAAAATCTTTTTACTTAGATTGCTAAAATAGGATTAAAGTTTATTGTTCATTTATTGTATAAACAATAAGTGTCATTATGATATACGGTGAATAGCCCACAAAAAATTATAATCTATTTTTGTTTATTAAACTATTACTTAATTGTCTGACTGTGGACTGTTTTATTTTTAATCTCACTCAACTTAGGTGAGCAGAGTTTGACAGATTATAAATATTATCTTGTTGGTTAAACGTTGAAAAGACTCAATACTCTAGAATATTAAACTCACTTTGAATAAAATCAGAGCTTAAAAAAGTTACGCCAAGCTAAAAGCTCAAATGGATTTTTGTTATTGGTATTCATAATATTACAACAAAAAGTTAGATAAATACTATCTAATTTACATTTTGAGGAGCACTCGGAGCCCTCGGAGTACTCGGATAACGGCTGTTTATTTTTATGTACACTTGAAATAATGTATTTGAAATCGGTAAAGTTTAATTTTAACGGGGGGTAAAAAAAAAGGTAAAGTTCATGGAGCACTTAATTTAATGTCAATCAAATAAAAACAACAATAAAAATCAAGGATTTTGATATATTTTACAAAACTTAAAATAAGTTAAAGTCAACAATAAGTTCATACAATAAATAGGTAGATAACATTAGTTTATTAAAATACTATTAAAAATCAGCAGAAGTAACAGCTTATTATTAAATACAAAAAAAAAATCGTATTACAAAACAAAAATGCAACAAAAAAGACTATCAAAAAAGTAAAAGAACAAACACGAGTGTTAGAATTACTGCAATGTCAACAAAGTAAATCAGATTTTTGAAAAATCGCTAGCGTTAAGACGTTAACATATAACGGAAAAGGAAATTGAAAAAGTAATTCAATACGGTTTTCAAGAAGGTTGATTTAAAAGTTTATCTTCAACTAGTTTAGCGCTGACAAACCCCCTGATATTTGTCTTTTATATTATGGTAAATTTCATTATCATTGATGAAAAGCTCAGGTTAATTCAAACGAGACATTCTGCAAAGTTTTGAAATAATTGCCGACGACAAAGTATATTGATTTTAAAAGCCTTTATTTTATGTCTTAAAGCTTGCCTGCAGACCAACGTGTTTTATTTATTTTACGTAAAGTAGTGTTGTTCAGTTTATAAATGTGGTTGATCTTAAAAATGGATTTAATTGTAAATGGTTAAAAAAATTACTTGTTATGGTACACCATTTAGTATTTTAACGAAGAATTTCTTGTTTCAGAGTTTTAATATTTAATGATTTTACATATGAAATACGGTAACAAAAGCATTTCCTTATTTCAATTTTTATTGAATTTTAAATAGTAATTCATTAAAGTGACAGATAAAATTGCAATATTTCCTCTGATAAAATATTTCTTTTCAAGTCCGAGCGCAAACAAATGACGTAAAGTCCGTGCGGATACAAAAAGGTGTTGAATCTAAGACAAAAACAAAGACAATGTACAAAAGTTAACTTACATGTACAAATATTCTTTCAATGACTATTAAACAAGTATTTATATAACATTAAAGCAAAAATAATAAATAATGTAATAATAATTCATCTAACATAATTTAAATTAATTATATTAATTTTTTAACCGGTTACAAACTTTATTCGGTTAAAAAGCCTCAGCTAAAATCTTAAAGTTAAAAAAAAAATCTTTTTTGGTAAACTTTGTTCAAGTTTACAAAAATAAAATAACCGATCTACTCTGACAAAAAGTGTCATAAACACTTTCAAGTGACAGTACGTAATCTAAAAACTATTTTGCCGTTTCCGAGCAGGTATTTTTATAGTCATCTACTTTTTTTTCTTTAGATTTTAATAAACTATTCCAAACAACACAGCATAAGAATAAGCAAAATTTTATTTTTTATCTTCACGAGTCGATGTGCCTATTAATATACTAAAAGGTCTAATGAAATAACTAATGGAAATTCATGCATATATATACATTCAATGTATATATATATATATATATATATATATATATATATATATATATATATATATATATATATATATATATATATATATATATATATATATATATATATATATATAAAATATGAAATTCTATATTATAAAAATACTAATTTATTGAATAAAAGGAGTGAGATTGTTACTAAGTGGAGACATGGAAATAGATTCTTTCTTTTCCAATATGACACTGGCGATTAAAAAAGATGTTTTTCCATATTACTATTATTACTAATATTATTATTATTATTATTATTATTATTATTACTATTATTATTATTATTTGACGTCAGAACTCATTCCATTGTTTTTTTGAATTTTTTTTTTGTAACAGTTTTTTAATTGTACTTTTGAACGGATTTTTCTTGATTTAAATATATGGCTGATGAGTGCCGATATGAAACTTTAAGTAATACGATAAGTAAACGATATAAAACTTTAAGTAGGGGAAAGTATGCACCCTTGATCCTAAAATCCAGGGGGAAAAAAACTAAACAAAAATTTACGAAAGACAAAATTATAAAACTATTTTAGAGTTTTCTATATTTATGGTTCTAATAAACTTTAAGAAAGTATATATATATATATATATTTTATAGTCGATATTAGTTTTACATAAAATGAAATAATCACAAATAGATCAATAAATAAAAAAAAACGTTTTTTTTTATTATTTATTGATCTATTTGTGATTATTTCACTTTATATTGATGACTCTTAAATTGAAAAAAAAAATTGATTATTATTACATGATCAAAACAACAATATATATATATATATATATATATATATATATATATATATATATATATATATATATATATATATATATATATATATATATATATAGCAAGAGCTTGGAGTACATATTAGTACATATTTGCTGGCTTAAATTTGAAAGCAGTGTTGTTTAATATATATTTAAAGAAGTAAGACACCTCTCCCCCAAAACATAGATCGACGTTTATGTTAAATAACGCGCACGTGCATAGCATTTTGTTCAAAGATCTTTGTTATTAGAAACAACTTCTTAAAATATAATGTCTACATATAAAGAGTGTGGTAATTAATTAATATTCAGATCATATTTTATTTTAAGGAATATTATAGAGAGAATAAACACAGATTCGTGCTTTTTTCAACTAAATAACTTCATTAAACGACATCGAATATTTTTGACATTCAAATTTTAGATTTTGAAGAAAGATGCTAACGATTATTACACGCAATTATTTCAATGTTTTTTTAAAAAGTTTACATTCAGCATTGTTTGCTTAAATGACGGAATAGTTAAATGTGACAGAAAAACATTATCATTTTAAGTTTTCCTGAGTAACCTGGTTTTTTATAATCATTGTAACTAAACACCGCGTTATTGCTACAACACTCATTATTGTCATTGTAGCTACACACTTTATAGTCATTTTTGCTAAACTCATTATTACATGCAAACTAACGTAACTTTCCTTGGAATAAGCGATAAAACTACTTTTGTCTTTAAAGAAAAAATATATAAATATATTTCATTTGTATCTATGCGCATGCGTGTTCATGACATGCATTTTGTTTTATTTTTATAGACATTTTACATTTGCATATCAAATGTTATAAAAAAATGTTTATTAAATTATTTGTTGCGCATTAAAAAATTGTATATATGTATGTATATATATATATATATATATATATATATATATATATATATATATATATATATATATATATATATATATATATATATATATATATATATATATATATATATATATATATATATATATATATATATATGTAATCCTAATTATTAGGTTATAATTATAATCAGATTATTGAATAGTCGTATACCGTAAGTAAAACAAACTTCAAATAATGTCAGTTTGATGGAAAAATTCAAAGATCTACGCCATAAATAGGCACAGCATGTGATCTTACAAAGTGCGAATAACTCTATTGAGCTTGTACTCTTAATAAGAAACGATAAGAAAAGCATCAATAAAATAGCCCTAAAATTTTATTAAAGGTTTTTTTGCATCTTGTTTTTACACTTTATAGATATTAATTCAAAATCTAGTTTGTTTGCTTTTGCGGATTTTTCAGTCATAAATCTTTGATGCTGTTCATTTAATAGATTTTAAAGAAAAATTATTGTAGTAATGTTTTAGTTTGAGTTGTTTTATTCGTTGCAGATAACTCTGTTATTATTGTGTTTTTTTGATGTTGTTGGTACTGTTTTTATACTATTTTTTTTATGTTGTATATTTTTTTTCTAATGTTGTTAAAATTATGTTTATGTTTTTAGTAAATGTTTTTTAGGTAATACTGATATTTTATCAGATAATAAATCAAAATAAATATTTGATTTATAGTTTTATAAATCAAAATAAATAGATAAAATCGGGCTAGTAAAATATCATTTTGCAAAAAAAGACAAAGTAAATTTTGACGTTCAGCTCTATAGATTCTATAAAAATTTATTACTTTTAAATGCACAATACTGAATAATTTTAGTTTGTTTTTTTTCAAAATTTACAATAAGAGCTTTTTGAATACGTTTATAAATAAGTGTTCATTTTTTTTATAAATACCAGAGATTGATATTATATCGTTACTGACTTTATTGATGATGCAGTTTTTTTTTTCTTGTTACTGATGGTGTAGTCAATTTCTTTTTAATACAAATAATGGAGTTAGTATTTTGTTATATCTAATGGTGGAGTTATTTTTGTTTTTATTGTTGCAATAAATTATTCTATTTTTACGTATAACAATTTTTGTTGATATAAATTGAAATGTTTATCTCCGATTAAGCTTTATAAATTTTGTCTAGTATATAGACTTTTAAAAAAAACGATACGAAATAAAAATGTGTTATCAAAAACCCACAGAAAATTTCATAAACGAATGAAACCTTCACATCAAGTACGACAACATTTTGCTGGTTGAAGGAGTCAACTTGGTTGAAGGAGTTAGCTTAAAGGTTAGAAAGATCTTTTAAACTTAGAGTGGCATTATTTTTAGAAAATTGACCAAGTAAAATAGATCTTAAAATAATACATCTGTTAAACGTCAAAAACCTATTTAGAAATATAAACTAATTGAAACTTAGTATAAAACAAACTGGATTAGCTTTCAGACAATAAAGTTTATAATAACAGCTAAAATAAAATTTGCAGTAAAGTAGCGATATAAAGTAACTTATTTAAACACAAAAGGTAACGCAACATCATGTATGTCTATATTTCTGAGAAAACCGACCATAACTTGAATATGACCTTCTATGAAATGGGAAGGGAGTATGACACCCTCCTTACATTCTGCCTTGAAACCGCCCCTCTCTTTCTCTCTCTCTCTCTTAAATATCAAAAAACTTCTAATATCAAAGAATCTTGAGCAACCTTTAAAAATATTAAAAAGCTATTTTTTTTTAAATCCAGTGTTATTTTACTATATAAAGCGCAATTAAGGTTATGAATACATTTTATTATTTAAAACACAAGTAGGGTTGTAGAGACAACTTATTATATAAAATATAATTAAGGTTGTGGAGACATTTTAAATTATGTTCATAGTCAGGTCCATCTTAATTGTTACTAAAATTAAATACTAGATGAATAACTTCTTAAAATAAAATTTAAATAATGAATCAAATTTATAACTTTATTTTTAGTTTTAAAATTAATTCAGCGTGTTCAGCTAATGTTAGAAAATAAAAGTTACACAGAAAAAGTTACTTTTAATGAGAGCCATATTTTTTATTAAATGTAAAAAAAAACGGAGAATATTTCTATCATCATCCGACTTGGCCTTGTAACATTATATGTTCAATCTTTTAACTTCAAGGATATGTCTAACCAAAGGCAAATTCATTTGCATTTTAAAGTGGAGCAAATATTAAACTAAGTTTTTTCTGTAATGTGATGTAAAGCAAGTTTTCTCTTTAAATATGTTTTATAATCTTGTTAACTCTAGATACTGAAGCAGCTACATTTTGTTTTCTTTGCTGCTCCAAATCTTTTGCTATTATTTGCATAACATCCTTTAATGGCGGTGAAGGTTGTACCAGTTAGATGGTGGTAGAACTCTGTAAATGTATTTTAAATTAGCTAAATTTTCAGTTTAAAATTAATATGCGACAGATGAAATCAGTAGTTTCCTTAACTTTTTTGAACATAGTGGTCTCAATTTTTTTTTGTACTTTTTTTAAGTTAACTTAAATATTCTTGATAAGTATTTTGTCCTTAACCTCAAACATCATAGAATTTTATTTTTGAATTTCAAATTGTTTAATTACTTTTTATGAAATTTGTTTACGAATAAATTATTTATGCTATGGAAAAGGTTTCACGAGATATTAAAAAAATTTACTTTACATTTGACTGAGTTGAAAAGTCTACACAAACCAAGCTCTTTTAAAGGTTTTTGCGCTTGTCTTGTAGCGCAAACAAAATATATTTTCTGCATCAGCAAAGTACCTATTTTTTTTGTTAATAAATCTTTTATTTTTTTATTATCAGGTGTCAGAAAGCTTAAGTGAAGATAGCTTAAGCTTCGAAGATGCTTCAAATTTATTTGTGAATTCACAATATATAGCTGTCACTAAATACAGCAGTTTCATTAAATACAGTAGTTTCCACTAGGTACAGTAGTATCTACTAGATACAACAGTTTCCACTATATAAAAAAATACACATTTTCATTAATCTGTATTTAAACTACTAATATTTTTAAGCAAGTAAAAGTTTTTGTTTTTTTTAATAGTAAAAAGGTAATGGCATTAAAATGACATTAAAACCTTGCTTAGTTAAACTGATTTAAGACTTTCTTAACTTAAAGTACAAAAAAAGAAATTTGAACTTTGAAATCTGAACCCTTCCCAATGCCTTTTTATCAAAAATATTATCTCTTATTCACATTTTTTGAACTCTTATTAATTAATTATTCTCTTATTAACATTTATTTAACCATAAAATAAAAAAATAAAAAAGTTAATTATAATTTACAAAATTATGTTTGGTGTCACTCATATAGTTAAAAACTAGTCAAAGGGGACACCTAAAAAATTAAAAAAAATATTATTATCTATTCCAATTATTTAAGTATCAAATATTAAACGACCAAATATAAATTAATTTTAAAATAAGAGAATAGAGAAATAATAAAGATAGTTAACTAAAATAAAAAATGAACAAAATAATGATTAAATTTATTAAACTATTTTTTAAAAGTCATTTAAATTATATATATGAGTCATTTTCTCATTCCGTCAACTCCGTTACTGAAATTTTGTCCTACAGCTATAAAAACGCAATTCTCGTACAAGTAACATAAAAACAGCACCGTGAGTAGTAATACTTATCGTTAATATAAACTAGCATTTTATTGGATATTTCAACTAAAATTAAAAATTTTGTGTGCACAATTGTTAATTAAAAATGTCCACTCCGTAGATGTCCTGCATTTAGGACTATATTGTTATACTCAATAATTTTTTTTCTTTTGTATTAAGGCTAATCGAGGACATAATTTGGTGCTTTAGACATGCTAATATATAGTATTTTAATACATGTATTAATTTACACCTTATCCTGTTGTAGCTCTTGTCAAAAACTTGCTGTCCCCACATTTTTTGTCCACTCCGTTATTACATCCTAAAATAGTCACAGGTTTGTAGTTTTTACTTATTTACTAAATAAAATAATGAAAAAAAGTCCAGTTCTATGGAATTTATTAACATTTAAAGTTATATCGTGCTGCAAGCATTATTTATATAAAAATGAGAGCCTAATTACCTTATTTTTAAAATGATATTCTTATTCGAAGTCTACTCCGTTACGCTTTTTTATTCCGTAAAATTACAAATTTTTATATGGCGTGTTTTAATACTCCTTAAATCTTTTGGACAATATAGCAATAAAAGATTTTAAAGATGTTTTCCAATGAGTAATAATGAGATACTATTGATTATGTATAATTATGTCTACTCCATTACTTTCAACTCCGTGATTTCCTCTTAATAACGGAGTTGACAACAACATAACGGAGCTGACATCAAGAAGATAAAAAAAATCAAAAGCTTTAAACTAAGCTATTTTCTGCATTAAATAAACACGTCAACCATTAGGGACTTACTGCAGCGATAAAATATGATTACCTTGCAGCGTTTAATATGAATACCATATGTACGCTGCGTTCTTTTACTTTCAATTTATTGTAAGAGTAATTTGTTAATATTTTAGTATTAGGATTTCATTTATTGTTTGGTTTTTATTTACATTTGACTCTAATACGTTTGGTTTTTAAAATAAATGTAAATCTTGAAATCGTTGGCATATGCGGCGTGAGCAGATGAAGGTTAAAGTGATATCCGAATTATCAGAAAGAAAAAAACGAATTGTTCGTCGTTGTTGGCGCGTCCAGAAAGCAAAATTTAGAGCTGCAAAAAGAAAGATTAAAACATCGTTATCAGAGTCACCGGAACGCGAGTTGAGTAGGAATAACGAACGCAAACAAAGAGGTAGAGCAAAGGTTGCTTACCAAAAAACAAAGGCTTATAGAAAAATACAAACATTAACGGACGAGTTGGAAACGGCTAATTGTTCAGCCCAAAAATAAAAAAAAGTTGGTTAAGGCTTAAAAGTTTTCTGCTTGGTTTACAAGCAAATTCACATACAACCACTGACAGGTCATTTACTTCTTCTGTAGAAAACGGTTTTCTTACAAATGAAACAAGCAGGATATCAAATTTATTAGCAGGTAATAAAACCCCAAACTCTTCTTTTTCATCAAAAAGTAAAACTCCAAACAACGAATGCCATCGTGGTAATGCATCACTTGATGCTGAAACACAGGATTTGATCAGAGAGTTTCTTACACGTGATGACAATTCTAGAATAACAACTGGAAAGAAACAGACTGTAACAAAAAATAAAGATAAAAAACAAACGTGACTACTACTCGGTTCATTAATAAACCTTTATGAAAAATTTAGCGCGGAATATACGAGAAACAACATTTCATATACAACGTTTATTCGTTATCGACCATTTTTTGTCCGCAAACCGTCGGCTAAAGATAGAGATACATGTCTGTGCAAAAAACACAAGAACATACAATTACTTTGTGATAAACTTATTAACCTGCGTGTTTTGGAAGAAAAAATATTGAAGAAGTAGTAAAACAAGTTTGTTGTAGTACTGATAGAAGAGAATGCATGTTCAGAGAATGTAACATTTGTTTTATGTCTCGTGTTCAATTTCAAGCAAAAGGATTGCTAAAAGATTAAAGTAGTATAGTTTGGTTTCAGTGGGAAAAAGAAAAAATGTAAAGTGTAAAGCGTGGAACACTTAAAGATCTTCAATTAAAATTCTGTGAATCAATTCAAAACGAGCTATGCAAGCATGTTTTTATAATAAGACACCAGTTGAATGTACAAACAATTAAAAGCAACAGTAAATGTGAACAAAGCTGTTATACATTTAGATTTTTCTGAGAACTATGTGTGCAAGAATTTTGCTGCAATTCAATCTTCACATTTTGGAGCAAGTAACAAACAAGCTACATTGCATACAGGAGTAATTTATAAAAAGTAAATAAAAAAATAACTATAAATAGGTTCTGTAAAAATTCTTAAATCTAAGAAGTGAATGATGACAATGATGCACCAAAAATTTCAATCCATCTTTAGTTTTACTTAAGATTGCATCAACCTTTGATCGCTCTACTTTTTATGTTATTTGATTATTAACATTCATAAATGTATTAAATTATATAAATAAAACATTAAAAATTTTTAATGGTTCACCCCCTCTTCCTAAACAGTTAATTTAACACAGTGTTAAGCATTATTATTTAATGCTCTATTTTATACTGTCTATTATAGAACTTTACTATATTATAAACCAATAACTTAACTTGTCGACTTTTCTTTATCTTAGCTAAATATTTAATCTTTAATGTTATTAGAAACGTTAAAGGCAAATTAGGTTCATTCTTTTGTTGTAAAGTCAATTGGATCAGCATGCTTTATTCTTGTTATATTATTAGTTAATAATGTTTTTGCAGCATTTAAAATTATATAGATTTAGTTTTGTACAAACTAAATATAAATAAGACATAACAAATAAAATTGCATAGCTAAAAATAATTTAAAACTAATCCTTATTCAATAAGTAATTGTTTAAAACAATGTTAATCAGAAATTTTACTTTTTCTGTTTGTAAAAACAAAACTAACAAGTTATTTATTCTATTTATAACGCTATAAATCTTTCTTGGATTCCTAAATGAATGAAGTCAATCAAAAGTGTTTTCAACATTTTACATTTAGTTTATATTTTAGTTTTATTATAGTTGTATATATTAGAGAAATTCTGGAGATAATAAACGATTATATTTTAGAGATAATAGATGATGATACTTTAGAGATGATAAAGTATGATATTTTAGAGTTAATAGATGAGGATATTTTAGAGATGATAAAATATGATATTTTAGAGATAATAGATGATGATGTTTTAGAGGTAATAAAGTTTGATGTTTAGAGATAATAAAAGAGGATTTTTAGTGATAATATAAGATTTTTAGAGAAAAAAAAATAAATTTATTTAACTAAATTAAATTTCTCAAAGTATTGGCTCCTCCATATTAAAATCATTGTTTTTAAAGCTGTATTAACTATTAAGTCCTAAATATTTTTTTAACGTTTAATAAACTGAGGCATTTATAATTTTTGTTTCAATATGATCTTTGGAAAAAAAATTTTATTTATATTCTTTTTAAAGCTGTTCGAATTGTTTGTTAAATTAACTTAATAATATATTACATATATTACTAGTCCGTAGCAACTGGGTGGGCACCCAGAGGCCCCCTCCCCCCAATAATTTTTCAAATAAATAATTTTGAAGAAATTAACTGAAAAAATGACTTACAAAAAAAAAAGGTCCTTAAAACTATTTCGGGGTAGTACTGAAACCCGCCCATCCCCCCCTCTCCCATATAATTTTTGCTCCTACGGCCCTGTATTAATAATATACATAAAGACTAGATGTTGGTTTATCTAACTTCATGAATACTATTTATTAAATAATATTTAAATTTACTTTTTATTATACTTATTTTATTGTACTTATTTTGTTTATTAATATATATTTATTATTATACATTTTATTTATTTTTTATTATGGAACGTTTTTGCACGTTTTACAAGTGAAAAAATCTACTTTGTTAAAAAAACTTTTTCGATTTTAGGCATTTTTTAAGACAGTTTTTATTTTTATAAAGCATCAAAAGATTTAAAAATTATGTTTTATTCCTTTATAAGCAGGAGATCCAGGTTCGAAACGAGCTCTGGACAAATTTTCGCGTCACAGTAAGGAAGAAGGCGTGAACTTCCTGGTTAAATGCACTTCCATGGTGCTCTGTGACAAGACCGTTAGGACTTCTTGGGGCACCTAAAATAAAAATTGAAAAAAAAAAAAAAAAAAAAGTTTATGAGTACTAACTTCTTTATTAAAAAAGATTAAACAGGAATATTTAAATTTTATCAGTTAACCAAATAATCTTCTATTAAAAACATCTAATGTTTATTTCTATAGTATACTAAGTATTTCAGGCGCAAATTATTAGCCAATATTCAAATAAAACCTTGTTTAATACTCACCAGAAACTTTTAAGTAAATAGTTTCATTTGATTTATGTTTATCATTAATACTTTTGCTACTGATCTTAAATTTTTCCTTTGCTTTATGCACTTTTATGGTAATTTTCTTGTGATTTGCTACACACGAGACTTGTCAAACTTAATTGATGTCATTACTGCTAAATACCCAGTCAAATTAAATCCTTTAAAACATCCGAAATGTGCTTCTACCATTATTTTTTTAAAATTTCGCTTACATTAAAATGTCACAGTACAATTATATGCCGTATATATGGTGTTACAATTAAAAAATTCCAATATCAGCATAATTAAAATACGAAAAACACTCACATATATAAATATAAGCATATATATACACTTATAAATATATAGATGTGCACATACATAAATTGCTAACAATTAAATATAAGCTATGACCTGAAGATCACAAAATCTTGTCGTCAGAACCTTATAAAATACAAGTAGGCAAAATAAAGAAAAGTATAACATACTAAAAAATAAAGTAAAAATTAAAATATAAAAGTAATAAAATCCAAGTTGAATAACAATTTTCAAAATATTAGAAGTATCTGAGTATATTATCAAGTGAAAAAGTACATTTTTTTAGATTGAGCTTGTAAAGATAAAAGGAAGTTGGTAGATCGATATTCCGCAGAACAATGTTGTTCCATAGGTGTCCACGATAAGCAATGCGAAATTGATTTTATTTTGTGTGATAAAACAGCTTATTTAAAAAATTTATGTTTCTCATTTTTTTTTTTTTTTTTTGGTGCCCCAAGAAGCCCTTACGGTCTTATCACAGAGCTCCGCGCATGAGCATTTAAGTGGAAGTTAAAGCCTCCTTCCTAACGATGTCGTAAAACTAACCAAGAGGTGGGGTTTGAACCACAGGTCCTTTGTTTCTGAGGCAAGTGCGCAGCCACTGCGCCACGGCTGCTGTAATATCGTATTTGTTGTTAGGTTTGAATTTGAATATATTATTAAAAGCGGTAGGGGATAAATTATTTCTCCATAAATATACAAAACATAAAACTTTAAATATTTTGAGTTCAAATAAATTCAATAATCTCATTTCAGTAAAAATAGGTTTTGTATGTGTAAAACGATCGGCATAGTTAATTATACGGATCGCATGTTTTTGACGACGATAAAGAAGTTTTAACTTACTTTTTACAGTACTCCCCAAGCAGTGTTAGTATAATTTATGTAACTGTAGATAAAAGAGTAATAAAGTTGGCTTAAGCACGAGCTTTATATAGAATCCCAATGTTTTTTGAAATTTTAGTAGATATGTAATTAATGTGTTGATTCCAGAAGATGTTTTCATTGAGATAAACGTCTAAGAATTTTGTAACGGAATCATTTTTTTATTTTAATTTCGTTAAAGTTGCGGAAAGTTTGTAGGTAAAAATTGCTTTTTTGCATTCAAATGGAATAGAGTCCATTTGGTTTTATTAATATTTAAAGTTCACTTATTACATTTAAACAAGTTTGATATATGTTTTTATTCTTTATTCATAGTGGTAAAGAGTTAACATATATTACTGCTTGAGAGGAACAGATTGGTCTCATCTGCGTACATAATAATTATAAGGTTAGAAGCTTTATTCAAATCATTTATATATATCAAAAAAAGTAGGAGTCCGAGCATTGAATCTTGAGGAACACCGCATACAATATCAAGATAATTATTTTGATAACCGTCGTTACTAATTACAAATTATTATCTTTTTGTTAAGTAGCTTTTAAAATTTTTTAAAGCAGTTCCTTTAATTCCATAATATTTAAGTTTATGTAGTAAAATCTAATGATCTACTGTGTCGTAAGCTTTTGATAGGTCAATGAAGATACCTAACAAGTACTGTGATTTTTCAAAAAATTTCGAGATTTCATGTACAAATTGAGTTATTGCATGCTCTAAGTTACCTTGTTTAAAGCCGAATTGTTTGTTATATAGTAAGTTATTTTGTTGAGTTGTTTGTATATTCTATTAGACATTATTCTTTCTAAAATTTTTGAAAATACTGAAAGAACAGAGATGGGACGATCATTGAAATTAATAACGCAGATTAAGTTCACATTTTAATTGTTTTCCTTTTTTTTTTTTTTTTGACAAAAGTATTACCATGGAAACATTTAGATAATAGTTAATTGTCTTTCAAGCTTTTACAAACTGATATTAACAGGTTTTTAATCCATATTGAAATTTAATTTGATAATACCATTTTCGCGCTACTATGTAATTTTATTATACTCCCTAATTGGGTACTCATGGGTTTCTAAACATCTCCAATACATTCTTGTTTTACTGGAGTAACTTTGTATTCATCACAAAAATGTAATTTTAAAATTTCAGAAAATAAGCCATCTAAAAAGTTACTCTTTATCAACCAAGTTTGAATGCAAAATAAGCAATGTAATGTGTTAACAGCACCTAACGATTCCATCCCGTGGGACGTTTTTACGACGTATAAGTTTGTACAGCCAAAAACCTGTTTTTAAAAACTTTTTTAATGCTGATTCAATTCATAGTTAACGGTATTAAGCGTCGTACTACTATTGGTTACCACATGTTTGGGAAATTTTTTTTTCAATAACAGTTTTTTTCCACGATCATCACAGGAAAAAAAGTTTTATTGAACTTTTATAAACTTTTGAAACATATGGCCTATAGAAATTCTATAGAATTTTTATAGAATTTCTATAGAATATCTATTAATTTCGATAGAAATTGCTAAGAAACTTTTTTTTCTATAGAAAAAAAAGTTTCATAGGAATTTCTATAGAAATTAACAGAGACTATAGAAATTCTATAGAATTTCTATAGGCCGTATGTTTCAAAAGTTTATAGAAATTCTATAGAACTTTTTTTCCTGGGATCAGAATACAATATTCTTTAGAGAGGATTTAAATGCTTTGTGAAATATTGAATAAACTTGTTCAATTTTACACCTGTTGCTCGCCCATTCCTATTTCCAGACACCACTTTACATTGATGTACCTTTTCTTAAAGGTTTTTGTTATTATCAATATCAGTTGACAGTAGTTGATAGAGCTTCCATAAAATAAAAAGGTTTTGTGCCTCAGAAAGCTTATCTTTGAGAATTTTTGTGTGTGTGTGTGCGTGTGTCGTGCTAATAGATTACATGGCGAAGTAGAAATTTGGAGCATACGTTTTAATTGAAACATTTATGAAATGCATTTTAATAGAATTATAGTTAAGTATATTAATTTTACCTTTGTTTATTGGTGACAAATGATTTTACTGCATTTACGTTAAATCTAAGCTAAAAAATCATTTTATTGGTGACAAATGATTTTATTACATTTACATTAAATCTATGCTAAAAAATCATTTTAGAGTAATAAACAAGAATAGCAGTTTCAAGCTCTTAATCTTCATAAAGCTAACTTTTTTATATACCTGAGAAGAGTTTTTTGTAAACTATTCAGTAGTTTTAGCCGTGAAAATGATTTAAATAAATATTTCAAATAAGTAATAATAATCAGGAATTACAGCAGGTTTTTATCGGTGTTTGAGAACACTGAAAAAAAAAACCATTAAGAACTTAGAGCAAGCTTCAAATTTGTGTATTTTTATGCTAGTAATTGAACTTACTTAATTGGGCTCATACCAAATTGTTTTTAAATAAACTTAATTATGCCTATATCAAATTATTTCTAAATAAATTTAATTACGCTTATATCAAATTATTTTTAAAATATGAACTTACTCTTATTTCAGTTTTCGCGAAAAACAAACACAAAGTTCTTTTAAAAAGTTTTTAAAAGCTATATGTTTTTGCGTGTTTTTAAAAGCTTTATGTTTTTGCGTGTGTTTTTTTTTGTTTATGGCAAAACTTTGTAATGACATTTTTATTAAACCTAAATACTTCAAACTTTCATCTTTCTCGGCCTTTCTTATTCTGTTTTCACAGCGAGAATTTTTTCTCGAATTTGAAATTTTATAAAACGTTGCGTAGTTATATATTCATAAATTAAGTTATTTTAGTATTTTAAACAAAATGAAAATAAAAATTTTAATTTATAATTGCAAACTATTTGCAATATCTTCAGCTAAAAAACCAAAACTTGTGAAATTACAACAAAATTTTTCGCTCTACTTCACTCGCCGCCGTCTTGCAGCACGTGATCAAGCCCCTTCTCCCTCATTTCAAAAAAGTGTGCAGCCGCGGCGAAGCGGTTAGAGTTCTGGCAAAGAATGTCCATAGTTTGACTCCGGCTTTGGCCAAATAAGCTACATTGGTAAGGAAGGAGGCGTGAACTTCCAAGTTAAATGCTCTTTCGTGGTGCTCTGTGATAAGATCGTAAGCACAAAAAAAAAAAAAAAACGGTGCTGATATATAGGATGCAACTTTGCTGTATGACAAGTTACACAAGGTTGGGTGTAGTAGATGGAATAATTAATGATAAGTTCCTAAAGGTGGTACTACCCTGCAACTTTTATTTTCCAAAATAAGACCTTTTTCTTAAAATGATAAACATTTTTCAATAGTAGTTAAAAAACTGAATATAAAAAACATCTATTTCTTAGTTATTTGACATAAAAAATGCTGAGTCAGCAAAAAAAAGCGAAAAACATGCAGTCACAAGAACATAAATAACTTGAGTAATATTTGAGATAAAAGCTTTAAATTTTACAAATATATAGCTAAATGGTTGGTGGAGGGCCCTTTGTAGAATTTTTTAAAAATACTGAACTAAAGTAGAATGGCAGATCACAGGAAAAAAAGTTTTATAGAATTTTTATAAACTTTTGGAACATATGGTCTATAGAAATTCTATAGAATTCTATAGAATTTTTATAGAATCTCTTTTAATTTCTATAGAAATTCCAATAGAACTTTTTTTTCTACTTTTTATTTTATAGAAAAAAAAGTTTTATAGCAATTTCTATAGAAATTAATAGACATTCTATAGAAATTTAATAGCATTTCTATATAATTTATATAGGGCATATGTTCCAAAAGTTTATAGAAATTCTATAGAACTTTTTTTCCTGGGATATTAACCTGTAAAAATCATAAAAAATGATCCGTGGGGTTTGTACAATTTTAAATTCTGATCAAAACAAAAATTTATTTTTTAATTATTCTACTACCAGCGTTTCTACAACATCAGTGAAAAAACTGTAAAAATTTTAAATAAAAAGAGTAAATAGTTTCTAAGATATCAATATTCTAGTTTAAAAATATTTGAAAAATATCATTCGGAGAAAATCAGCTTTTAAAATAAAAATGTCATTAACTAAAAAAATCTCTAACTAAAAACCTGGCCAGAAAAATATGATTAAGCACCTTTGATATTTTGTTTTGTATCTAAATAAGCTTCTTACAATACCAATAAATTGTGAAAATAGGGCAACATGGTTGCTAAAGCCGTTGCTAGGAGTTCGAAAATAACCTTGTTGCTTTTGAATACAAATTTTAAGACTTTCTGTTATTTTTTGAAGAAAAGTAAAATGTTCTTGTGATTTAGGATGTTCAACCTGTTAGAATTTAAAGTAAAAAAAACCTTAAGCAACGACCATGGAATTATTTTGAGACATTAGAATTATCTTGCTCTATCTCAACTTTTTTTTAAATTGATAGTGTTATGTACCTTAGAATAATTTTTTTCTACTGTATTGAAACATAAGTTATAAGCAAAAAAGTGAAAACATAAATTATAAAAATGTTTTTATATGACTTCTCCTAAAGTTTTTTAAAATCGTTTTATCTCGAAACTCAAAAATGGAGAATAAGTCCAATAACATTTGAAATGCAATTTTGAACTTTTTCTAAAGGAGAAAGGTCTGGTAAGAAGAACCAGCCCAAACAGCATTTCATACTATTTTCATAGATTTTAGACTTAGCTTCTATGAGAGATCATATCAATCAAGATCAGCTGCCTGTTCATGACACGCCATTTTTAATAACATAGATGCAATTTTCATATATGCAGAAAAACAAGAACATTAAAGAAGATGAAGAACATTAGAACGCATTAAGAACATAGTTTAAAGAGTTATTAAGAGAGTTCTGGACACTTTTGTAAAACTGGTGGTCTGGATAACAGGAGTGTTGTCCAGACCACAAGCTGTAGAAAAGTTTAAATGAGAAATAACTTTAGCTACAGGTGTAGGAGTTATATAAATGTCTAATAGTGGATTGACTTTTTGCGTTGACAAGAAGAGTTTGGTCATTAGACTTAGAATATGAGTTATTAAAAACTTTGTTTGCAAATTGTTTGCCTTATCATTGGAAAAATAATAAAATCAGATTTATGTATGCGTGATGGAATGTTAGACTTGCCGTTGTTAATGGCATTATCAAAGAGTTTGTTAAAAAAGTTGTTTTTGTGTTGTTAAGTTGTTTTCAAGAGAGTTGTTCTTGTGTTATTGAGTTGTTCTTTAGAGAGTTGTTCTTGTGGAAAAGAAAATATTATAATCAGAAATAGCAACAGCACAAGAAAAAAAACTTTTTTGTGATTATTTTAATAATTAAAATAGTTAATACTAATTAAATTTATGAGTGAGGTTGA
Organism: Hydra vulgaris; assembly: GCF_038396675.1. NCBI lineage: Eukaryota > Metazoa > Cnidaria > Hydrozoa > Anthoathecata > Hydridae > Hydra > Hydra vulgaris. The sequence continues at coordinate 18,849,358 of NC_088929.1, forward strand.
TTGAGTGAATAAGTGCTGAACAAACGCGTATCAAAGAATGTTCAAAGAGTTTACAATTAAATTCAAGACAAATACTAGGCAGCCTCAGAATTATCAAGTTGAGTTTTAGAGCTGTAGCCTAATAAGCAAATAACAGATGTTGTTGCATAGGCACTACCAAGGATGCACCAGGAAAAACCTATGAGTAGAGTCAAAAAGATGTAGTGTATAAAGGTTGAAATTTACGTCAGCTTATTAGATGATGTAGGAGTGCATGGCTGGTCAACAGAAATCTTCAGCTTAAATTAACTAAAACAGGATGTAGCTAACATTTGTTCAGGAAAATACTTTATTTAAGATATCATCTCTAATCTTTAATCAACCAAGAGCCCCAATGCAGGGGGTGTTTTAAGTCAACTTCTCCTAGTCTTTGCCTAGAACAGTTAATCTTAAAAGACACCAGAAAATGAGACCTGTTGTATAAGTTTACATGTTACCAGTACCTCATATAATCGTATATATATATATATATATATATATATATATATATATATATATATATATATATATATATATATATATATATATATATATATATATATATATATATATATATATATATATATATATATATATATACATAATACTTCATAAAGATATGATATAAAAGTTTTATTTACATTAAAATCAAATAATTTAGTTTGACAGCAATGAAATAGTACAATCATAATAGTAGAGCATTTTAGAAGTAATTAAAATGCTTTTTAAATTATTTAAAACGCTGTAGTTAAAGTTGTTTGTATTTTTATGGTTAACTTTTTTATTTTGAACAACGAAAATAGTTTATGTTTAACAAAATAAACGTATTAAATATATGAATAAATATATTTTATGACATTGATTTATACATTATTCTTTTATATGAACGTTTTAATTCTTAACTACCTTTTGCAGTACGCTAAATGGTTTATAACATAATTTTTTTTTATTATGCTATTTACCACCCCAGGGCCGAAAAGGCCACTACAACCTAGGAGGCTATATTATTGTAGCTACTATCCTCTATTAACTTTTAACTCCAAAACACAAACCTTGAAAAAAAAGGCCGCTGCGCAGAGAAACAAGTTGAGTGCGGTACTATCAGGGACATGTTGGGGATCGGAACTTATCGTTTATGAACTGAGCGCTCTACCACCACATTGTTACCTATATTGTATGGCAACCGCTGTTGTGTCGTATACCATGCAGTCAGAACCAATTTTAGGAGGGGGAGTGTAGGGAAGAGAAGGAAGGTTCTTCCCTTTCCCTTCCCAAAAGAAGATGATATTAAATTTATAGTCGGTTTTTTTTGCGAATTTAATCGGCTAGTCGGGTATTTGACACAATTCAGTGAGGTAAATTATAGTTTTGAGGACCTATTTTTTTTAGAAGCCAGTTGGTACTTTTTAAGGATTCACCCCCCCCCCCCATCACTACCCTCCACCATCCACCCCCATTTTATCCGTAGAATCACCTCTGCATGCAGTTATTTTATAAACTATATGTTGTAATACTTTATGTAAAGTAAAATATGTTTTATACATGTTGTAAACAAAATCCAGCAAACAGTATGGATAAACAGTATTCATTTTATTGAAGCATTTCTTTTTATTGATTGTGGATAGTATGATATTGACTATAGGGAGTAACTTTGTGAGAAGAATAAATACAATACACAGAAGCTATGCATTCACATTTGAGTTAATCTTTTTGATTGTTGCAATAGACAGCAAATGGATGTAAGGTAGCTTGATCAGCTTGCTAGTAAAATCCTTGTACAGCATCTTGCACAAGAACATATAGTTCTCTGCAAAATCCATAAAAAGAAATACAGGTATGTTGATTCAATGTGATTTTTGCCTCTGATAAGTAGGAAGATTGTGCTTCTTTGATAAAGTGCTGACGACAAAAATTATACAAAGTTTTACTTAGGGTTTTGATAAACACAGTAATGCTTGATTGGACTGTTACAATCGCAGTTTGGTCAGTTGATACCCATAGGTTGTATGTGATCTAATTGTCAAAATCAAAATTATATTTTTCAAACACATTTTCCAAGTAAATCTTTAAATTCAGTTTACAGGACAGTTGAAACATAGATGAAACATGCAGCTTCAACAATCTATATTACAAACACATTCTTTCATCAAACCTTTGTAATATGTTAAATGGCGCTTAAGTAGAGTAATGAAAATCAACTTAGCATTTTGATAATAAGAATATACAAAAACTGAGTGACTACTGTCACTGAAATGCAAGACTGAATCCAACTTTGCGTTTAGAAACTCAAGATGAAGTTTCTTTAAATAAACTAATATTAAGCGCTTTTGCTTATGGGTTTTTACATTATTTATACGCGCAGTAACATTTATAGCAGTCTTTTTTCCTGGACATTGCCTTGTTAACAGTTCGGATTCATAAATTTCAATAACTTTCAGATTAAAAATCTTTCAAAGATTAGCGTCAGGTTTCGCAAGTATCTTTTGCTCATTTTTCAACTTAAGGGATTTCTTAACAAGATGTTCTCAAACTAAAATGTTTTTTTAATTGATTACGAGGAGTTAATTAGAGTAAATTTTTCTTCCTTTAAACTTATTTTTAATCTTTTTTTTTTTTGCATCTAAAATATCTAAATGTCCTTATAGTTTATGTACTTTTGCTCTATTTCCAATACTATACTTTTTGTATTTTTGTATTTTGTAATTATTTTCATACTATACTATGTTTTTTGGGTCTATATCCAACCCTGATGCTACTAGGTTTGTATTCTTGTATCCAGTTTTTTAATTTTTTGCTTTTCCAAATCCTTATTTGTCGAATTTACTTACACTTTTCAGTGGAAATACTTCCAATAAAGATACAGTCTTAAAACTGTAGATTTAAAATTTTAAAACCAACTTTTAATGTAATTGAAGTGTTTTACACTCAAATTATAATCATATGTGTATTATATTATATACATAAAATTAAATACATATTCCAAAATCATATCAGATAAATTCAGTTAAGACACTGATCATATCATTTAAGGTAAAACTGAGTATATTCACTCAGGGAATGAATATATTCAGTTATAGAACCTTTTACTTCCACAGTAAAAGGTTCCATAATTTATTTCAACTGCTTACGCTATTTTTTATGCATGCAAAGTGAATGTTTTTTATCATATTTTTCAAAAAAAATTTATGTTTTAACAGGCTACTGCAAGTGTCTAACTAACTTTTAATGCATAATTTTGATTTTTACCTCAGATAGTTATCCTAAGTACACAAAAGTAACAAAAACTTTGTACTGCTTATCTGTAGATATTGAACTGTAAAGCATTAAAGTTTCCAAAGTTTCTTATAATATTGTAATTTTTAGCGACTATAGGGCACAATAATTAAAAACTGTTTAAAATCAGTTAAAAACGCCTGCAAAAATAGATTATTCGGGTGAAAAACTATTACTGTACAAAATTTCAGGTAATCACCTATTTTTTTTAGTAAAAATCACTTGTATCACCTATTTTATTTCAAAAAAATCTACTTTAAGCTGTAATGTAATGTACTGTAGCAATTACTCTAGTTTTTCCAATTTTGGTAAACGTTGATTCGATCATACCTTTTAAGCAGTTTAGCCAATCAAGCTGAAGTTTTCGGGACTGTGTTTTTTTCTTAAAACCTGTCAGTGATCAAAATTTGAAGCAAATCTAAGGTGGTACCTTGGGGACCATCAGATCAAACATATTTTACTTTACATCATGACTTGATATGGAATGACCCTAAAGCAAAATATAGCATGAATTTCAAATAAATAAATAAATAATAAATACAAAAACAAAATACGCTTACTATTTGGCTATTACTACTACTACACATCACAGAATCTTTTGCTTTACCCACTATTTTAATTCAATTTTGGTCGAGTCGAACAACATTGTATTACACTTTGCACATTATTTTAAAAATTTGGAAAAAAATAGCGTCAAGACTAAGGCCCTCAGCCACTCCCCGTTGCCGTGGTTCCTGTATAAAGGAATATCAAAAACATAGTTAAAAAGTTATTGCTATAAAATGCATTAAAAAATGACCATATTAAGTTTTGTTAAATGATGTTTTTTTGTGTGTGTATAAAATCAGAGGCGCTTTTACAGGGGGGTGTTCCACTCCCCCCCCCCCCTCCCCCAAAGAAGGTGATTTTCAAGTTATAGTCGGTTTTTTATACGAACTCAGTCGGGTATTTGACACATTTCAATTGAGTAAGTTTTAGTTTTGATGACCTTTTTTTATTACCATTATTATTTTTAGAAGCCAGCCAGATACTTTTTAAGGATTCAACCACCCCTCCCCCTCCCTCATTTTATTTGTAGAATCGCCTCTGTATAAAATATAAGTATTTGATTTTTATTTAAAACCATTTTTTTTACTGAAATCATATATATATATATATATATATATATATATATATATATATATATATATATATATATATATATATATATATATATATATATATATATATATATATATATATATATATATATATATATATACATATATATATATATATATATATACATATATATATATATATATATATATATATATATATATATATATATATATATATATATATGTATATATATATATATATATATATATATATATATATATATATATATATATATATATATATATATATATATATATATATATATATATATATATATAACGTTCCTAGTAAAACCTAGTAACCTATTAAAATTATTTTTATCTTTCATTTTAATGTATTGTTATCTGTGTGCAAATAAGATATATTTACAGTTTTAATTCACTATAAACAGAGTTCAAACCTCCAACTTAATTTTTTTAATTTTGTATTTGTATACACGAAAATTTTGTATAAAAACCAAAATTTTCGTGTTTAAAACTTACATAGCAATTAAAATATAGTTACAAGATAATTATTGGAAAATGTACTTCTTTAGTTACAGATTAATTACAGTTTAGACGTCATTAGCAATTGGATGGATTTATCTTTTTTACGGCTCTTAATTTTTGAAAAGAAATATTAATTTGTTTCCCCCTAACAGAAGTGTGCTCAATCCCTTTAATTATTGCAACGTCTCTAAAATATAATAATAGCTAACCTTTTGCTGATTTTAAGCAAAATAATTGGTAATATTGTATGAACACTGGATTCATATACATCGTCATATATTTTATATGATTTAAAACAATTAATTAAGTTATTTATTATCGTATTTAGCAATTATTACTGGTACTGACTACTGTGTTTAAAAATATAACAATTTACAAAAAAACGCAGCAAAAAAAATCATACATATACTCAATAAAATCACTTACAGTTTACAAACTATAATCATTGGCGCCATCGTTTTGGTATTTGAGACAAATAACTTCCAGACAGAGCGTAAACTCTAAACATATAAAAATTAATAATTATGCGAAAAATAGTTATGTCATATCATATAATGTTTAATCAATATAATGCTTTGTATAAGATTGCAAAAGATGGAGCTTGGAATCTTATGTTTGAAGCTGTTTTCTTAAACTCCAAAAAAAGATTGCGCCTGTCTTGTACATAATTACTAATTTTAATTATAAATTATAATGAGTTTGAGGCTAAAAATTTACATACTGGACTCAAAAAAAGTAAAAAAATATATAACTTTGATAAAGTTTAAAATGTGTATTTTTTTTATTTGAAATAAAGTGTAAAATTAGCAATTTAAAACTTTCCTCTCCTATTCCTGATTTCTTCCAATTATCAATTCTACACTACGCTTCTAATTTATTGTATAAAATACTTCAAACAAATCTTTGTTAATACTTAAAATAACGTCATTGGTATTGATGTTTTTTTTTTTTTGGTATAATAGTTAATATAACGTCATTGGTAAATGATGTTGTTTTTTTTGTGTGTATAAAAGTAGAGGCGCTTTTACAGGGGGTTGTTCCACCCCTCCCCCTCCCCCTCCTCGTTCCCTTCCTTCAAAGAAGGTGATTTTCAAGTTATAGTTGGTTTTTTATACGAATTCAGTCGGCTAGTCGACTAAATATAATGCAACAGTTTTTTCAACAGCAAAAAAAAAACTGTTGTATTTTTTGTAACCTTTGATAACGTGCTACCGTTTTCGCAATAAAAAAAATTGTATAATTTATTGTTTGTTTAAAACCTCATTCATAATATATATTGCTCACTTGTTTTTTATATTTAATAAGATATATAAATGCAATTAGCTTTTTAATAAAAAGATCAAGAAATTCTAAAATTGTGCGATAAGGGCAACGTGCGTTTATAATTTGTTTATTTTTCCTGTTTAATGGTTTCTGGAACTTGCAAAAAAGTTTAAAGAAGCACATAAAAAGAAATCCGATAACTAAAATAAGAAAGTTGCAAAACTGGTATACTCACTTAGTTTTATAAAAAGCTTCTAACGAAATTTTTATAGTATTTTTAGAAGAGATAAGAAGTAATTAGGTTTGATTTAACCAATCAAAATCTAAAGTTATATCGCGTATAAGACCGAAGTATATAAATATATTTTTATATTGTCTTAGATTTATAAATATTTCTGTAACTATGAGCAATGCTTATATATCAACTTTTTTTTCAGGTTTTGCATAAGCGAAATACCATGCAATCGCATGTTCAAAATGGCCTTCAAACAAAAAGTAATACCTCAAAATTTTGCCTTAAAGGTGTTCCCCGGTTAAATCAAAAGGTATGGAATCAAAAAGTAGGAAAGAAAGCAGAGTTAGAAAAGCTTTTACTAAGTGTCCGCCTTGATACTGATACTTCAGATGTCCCACTGTATTCCGAATCGTATGAACCTTCTGTTTGCCTGCCTTCATCGGGTTATAAATCAGATCCAGAAAACGTCCGCAACCGCATAAGAACATGTTATTCTGCCGACGAAATGTCGCCTGATCAATCTCCTGTAAGAAAGGCTGAAAGCAAATTGTACGAAAATGATCTGACAATCCGTCGCACCAAATCATTGAACCAATTTTCAGTAACCGATCGAATAATGGAAATTAAAAAAAGGTTGGGTAACACAAAACCAACGATATATCCAAATAATTCTGCCGGAGAAATTTCGTCCAAAAAAGTTTTTCCCAAAAATTATTGTTCAAATGTGTTTGAAAAAAGGGAAGTTTGTAATAAAAATAAAACCGAAAATAAAGTGGAATATCTCGGCAATAAACAACTTAACGCGATGCCTGTCAGAAGAGCTCGGTCTTTTAACAACGTTGATAAAGAAGTTTTATCTAGGATACCTCTTTCTAAAAGTAACGCTCAATTAAAAACTACCGAAGCACGACGTAATTACGATGAATTGAGTAAAAAAACAGATAAAGAAAGTATTTCTAATTTGACGGAACGCCGGTCACGGTCATTTAGTTTATTGCAAAATGTTTGGGAAAAAAGAGAAAACTGTCCAGAAAACTCGTTAAAAAACAATGAAATAGAAAATGACTCATCGAAGCAGTGTTGTGAAATAAGTAAACATAAAAGAATGAGTTGGGATCGCTCTGATTCAGAAACAGAAGCCGAGGAAACTTATTTGACAAAAGCAGCATTACAACGTCTAGAAAGACGTTCCCGTGGTCATATTCGAAACCGAGATAGATTTTTTCAACAAAAATATGCTTATGATACGAACAATAATGACGTAAACTCTAACTTATCTGATAAAACATTAGACTCGGGTATTTTTGATTTAGCAGTAAATAACTTTTCTCAAAACATCCAGCAGTTATCTAAGCAGTACAATTTTAACGATTACCACCACGAAGATTCTGTAAGCTTGAATTCAGGTTACAGCTCTGCCTCAGACAGCATTGCTGAAAGTATATCAGCTTATTACGAAAGTCCTGACGATGATTTTGATTCAAAAAAAAATCAAACAAATAATACATTAAAACATTCAAATAACTCGTTGAAAACAGGTTTACCTATTTCTGCGTTTAGATTTAATAAAGTATCACAGAGTAAAAACAGCAACGATAAAAGTTTGTTGACACGAGAAAATAGTAAAAAAACACCGACAAAGATTCTACAAACGACTGTTACAGATGAAGAGCTAATGACGAAAACAAACAGTATAACATTACCGATACGCGCTAAACTAAACAATAACTTTATTTCAAACTCAGTCGAGAACAGCAGGAGCCTTAACAAATTTCTGCCACAAAATTTAGACAGCACTTCGAAAACATTGTCAGAAAAGTTAAACAACTGCGATACGAGCAAAGCAAATGTTACAGGTCAAAATAATCTTAAAGTAGTAAGCGTCGATGAAGAAAAAAAATACTCAACTACAAATGTGACAACAGAATTAAAAAAGCATCAAGAAAATACCGAAAATTCCCATACAAATTCTGGGAAACGGATTAAACATTTTGACTCGTCTAAAAATAAGCAATTATCTGATAATCAAAGTAAATCCGTTTGTTCTAGCAAAGAATTTTGTTCTAGCAAAGAATATCATTCAAAGAACGTCACTGAGCTGGAACAAACAATGAATACCAATCTGAACGTAAACTCAATCGCATCAAATTTAACGAGTCACGAAAACAATGCATGTGTTAAGAAAATCGATGGTTTACACATAAAATTAGCAAAAACTGTGACATCGCCGTCGTTAAAGACTTTATTAGACGTTCGTAAAAACGATAAAAAATTAAACGAGCTTGAAGTTCAACTTGTAACTCATAAGCAACTTAATTTTAAAAATGATAATAAACTAAAAACCGAAAATGCATGCATTACAGACTCTTTTGATCAAAGTGATAAACCTGCCGTGTCGTTTAACAATCCAACAGTAAAAAATAATTTGATAGACAAGTCCAACGCAGATCAAAAAGTTAAAACTAACATAACTAAAGGTGACACGTTAGAAGTTAAAATAAATTTTTCTGCCACACAATTAGCGTCTCTTGACGCAGTCAGTCGTAAAAATTTTCTAAATAAACAACTCACAAAAACTCAAATTAGCCCATCAAAGTTTTCCATAACAGAAACTTGCCAAGAATCAGAAGTTTCAAAAAAACTTGATGCAGATCAAGACACTACTCTAGAAAAGTTTTTAAGCACAAACCCTGAATCCTTTCAAACCGACACTTGTTTACCTACTCCGAGTGAAAGACATCTTTTGGTTCATCGTGGTATCCAGTGTTCTTTACTTAATGATCAAGAGAGTAGAATATTGTTTACTGAAATTTTAGTCGCTGACACGACACACAAACACTTTATCAGTAAAGAAATCGCTGATGAAATAGGGTCGGATATACTAGAAGATATTCAGTTTACATATCCACAATACCTCATACCACCCGGAGAAGAAATCGACGACAATTATTTTCTAGAAAATATAGACTTGAAAAAAGTTCAAATGGAAAATATCAAATTACAAACATTGTTGCTGGAAGTGGAAAAAGCACGAATGAGCAGTGTTAAGGCCTTACTTCACGTTAACAATGCTCTTAATAAAGTCCAAAATGATAAAACACAAATCGAAAGCGATCTAAGTGTTTGCCTTTATGAAAAAGAAGTTTTGACTGAAAGTTTAGCTCGATTTAACTCCGCTGGTCAAAATCATAAAACAGAACTTGATAACATAGTAAAAAAAAAGGACGAAGTTCAAGATTCCATAGATCCACCTTCTGATGCTTTGTGGAAGAAAGAGAAGCAAGAACAATGTGCTCAAGCAGAAAAGTTCAAACTAGAATGCAACACAGAAAAAGAAACAATTCGTTTAAAGTCACAATACAAAAAAGTAAAAGACCAACTTGAACAATCCAACAATGCTTTTACTATAACACTAAAAAATAATTTAGAGGCTGCAAAAAGAATGGATGAGCAACTTCAAGTCTGTCTAGCAGAAAAAAAACAGCTAGTTATCAAGTGCAACGAAGGGTCAAAAATTGCTAAAGAACTAGTGAAGGCGAAACAAGAGCTTGAGGATTTAAAGCATAACCAAGAAGAGGTATTTAATGTTATTATATTATAAGAATTTTTAAAGTAAAAATATTTCAAATAGAAGTTATCAACAAAAATTATTCATGAAATCAATAGGAATAGTTATCTCGACCAGTCAAATTATTAAATGTTCAAGTTAAGATTAAGAATGACCAATATCAAGGTTATTTTTGATTAATTTATATAATGGGCGCTATCAACAATCGCACTTGAATATCCATGTTTTTTTTGTTTTTTTCTTTAAAGGTCTGCCTAGTTTCTGTCTTACTTTAATAACTGACGAATGTAGTCATGCCAACAAATTGACGGCATAATTGGCTTTATTTTTACATAAATTTTATTATACGTATCATTAAATATATATGTTTTAATAATATACTATGTGTAATAAAGTATGCCTAAAAGTATTATGCTTAAAATATATATATATATAAAAAATAGTTTTTTATAATTACGCAATACTTGAAATTTAGTACTTCGGTACCATTTAAAAACAGTCATTTTAAAAGGCTTTAAACTTATGACTAAAATTTTTTTTTGCTATCAAACGTTTTGAGTGTTAGTCAAACTTAAAAGAAAATTCATTCATTTCATTAATTAAAAACATAGAAAATTTTACTTTTGTGTTTTCCTTTAAATTAAAAGGAAATTGGTTTTTGAGTGTGGATAACGACAGAAAGTTTCAACATGAAAGGCTTACGTAACCTAGACGTAAACATTTTTTTAAATATATTTTAAAAAAATGAGTTCATTTCATTGCACTCGTTTTCATTTTTGTTATAACATTTTGTTTTATTAGTTTAGTTATGTCTCTAAAAAAAAATACATATTTTAGTGTCTAAAAAATATTAGTTGTTTAAAATTTTTTAAATTTTTATTAAGAAATTAAATAAACAGAAAAAAAGTATCAATAGCAAATATTGAATTACACACGCACATAAAAAAATATTGAACTAGACTTGTATGCGATTAAGTTAAATATTGAATTTGACGGTAACGTAATTAAGGCCTAATCTCTTGTGCGTATCAGACGAGAAACATCTAAAACAATGACGAAAAAATTTGATAACTATGTGTTTTTAATCAAATTTTAACATTATTAACTAAAAGTCACGTTATATCTAAGTAACTGTTTTTAGCTACTTGATTAAATAAAACATTATTTTAATATATTTTAACAAATGTAAACCCAAATTGTCACGCAAGTACACGTTCAACGAAACTAAAAATAATTTATAATAAACAAAACAAAGAAAAACCTATCCTATAATATTAAATGCAAATAGATACACAAATACTGAAAAACTTACTGCGTTCTTGAATTAGGAAAAGTTTGAAAAAAGTGTTAATCGAACAAATAATATAACTTAATTGCACTTTTTTCATGCACTAATAATAAATTATTGGACGCGAAGACCCTTAGGTGATAATTATTTCTTTGTAAGTTTTTAAAAACTTCTTGAAGATTTTTTAAGCAGTTTTTCATCAATATTGTTAAAAAATTTGGAAAATTAACTTTTTGAACAATTTAATAGACTAATTTTAAACGAAGTAATTTAACGTAACGTAAAAGAAAAAATTTCGCAAAATCAATTTCAAGCCGATTTAGAGCATTGTAAAATATTATTTAATAAGTTGTCAATGGATACTTTAAATGTTGTATAAAAATAATCTGTAGGTAACAAAATTTGACATGTTTTAACATTCGATTTCATTTGTAACGCAATTTTGTTGTGGGTAAAAACTTTAATTGTTTCCATTTTTATCATTGTTACCATGCTATAAACTTTTGTTCTTTTTGTTATAAATTATTTATTTGTAGTCCAACAACTGTAATAAATGATGTAACGCAAAACACAAAGAATTTTACTTTCTTACATTCTTAAAATTAATGAAATTTTGGAGATTCTAATTTTTTTTTAAAAACTACGTTTTACGTCGATGCTTTTCCTGTGATTTTACAAAGTAACAAGAATGTCGAGTAATGAGGCTGGGTGAATAAGTAAAATTGCTTTTACTCGGTAATTAGTCAGCTCTACGTGAATAAAAACTTCAGCAACTTTTCTTAAACTTTTATTTACGTAAAGCTGAACCATTACTCAACGTTTTTGGAGTAAATTGCTTAACTTTACGTGAATAAAAATTTGAGCGATTTTGCTGAAATTTGTATTCACGTAAAGTTGAACAAATACTCCAAACTCCCGCCCCCCATCAATGATTTTTTTCGTTTATTTAGCCGGCAAATTTGACTCTTTTCGCCAAATCAGTCAGCAAATGTAGACCCTTTAGACAAGTTAGTCGGTAAATTTAGACAGTCTGTCGGCAAATGTCGATAAGCCAGTTGGCAAATTTAAAAAAAACGAGGACCTTATTTTTTTATTATTAGTGATATTACATTAAAACGCTTATAAAAATACAGTAGACTAATTGAAAAGTCGGGTTTGACCTCACACCACAGCAAAAAGAAAAAATTTCAAGCAAAAGTGTAATAAGAAAGTAGATAAATGCTATTCACCAAACTTAAGCAGAAGATTCCTTGTAAAGCGATACGAATGATAATAAAACTTTTCAATAAACAAACACTCCGCGAAACAAGGCTGTGCTTTTTAAAATCACGTTTTTTAAAAATGGCGGCAATTAAATCAAAATCAAATAACAACAACAAAATGAAGCGTTTTTGTATCGTTGATTGTATTTAGACATTTATTGTTTTATTTATTTAGTTTTTTTTTTTTTGACATTTATTTAAAATCATAAAAACCACGATAACAATAATTATAACATCATTAACAATACTAGTATAATAGAAATGATAAGAAAACAAATAAAATTAAATCAGTTTAATTAGAATTAAAATATTACCGTTAACTAAGATATTTAAACTCATATTATAAAACAACCAAAAAAAGAGAACATTATCAGATAAAGTTTGTTACTCATACATTTAGCTCCGATTTTGTACATTTTTAAAAGTGATTTTTTATCAGTTTTTCACCTGTTTTTCAAATAAAAAACAAACAAACAAAAAAACAACAACAACAGTTAAAAAATTGGAGGTGATCGTAATAAACAGGTTTGTGTCGGCAACTCCGATAACAATAAAAAAATTAAGTCTGTTACTGATGGTGCAGCTAT